>NC_082617.1:13420545-13720545 GCF_030936135.1 Gavia stellata
TTTGTAACGTCTCCTTTTTCCCTGCGTCCTAACTTTTTTCTGAAAAATCAGTGTGACCATCCTTAGACACCTGTTATACAGCCCCTCTCACTGTGGATGTGCCAATAACTTGCTGTTTTCCTTGTGTAACTGGAAGGGACAAGTAGAGGTCTAAATCTAACTGAAAATAGGAAGTGAGATACATATATTGCATTTGTTATATAAAAAGAGAGTTCTTGACCCCATAGTTATTTAAGTCGCACTGATGCAGCAGCTCGCTGAAAGGCTGGAGCAGGACTCCTGATGGGGCTGCAGTCCTGGGAAAGAGGATGAGTTTTGTTGGACTAGAAAGCTTATGGTGGGTTGGCTGCTGTTCTGTTACTAAGTCTCTCTGCCTAGTACAATGTTTAAAGTCTCAAATCCTTCAGCTTTTTGGGCTGAAAATAGTCTGTATGCCATTTCAGGCAATACAGTACAATGTACCATGAAGCTGCTTAATGCTGTAGAAAATTGCTAATGCAACAAAACGGAGCCCCTTGAAAAATCAGCTAACGCTTCATTATGCCTTCCTGGGTCCTTTTTGATGCCGCTCACAAGAGCATCACTTCCCACAGAACAGTTGTAGCTCAGAGGTGCTGCTTGGATGTCTGCTGTGGCTGCCTCCCCTGACCTTCCCTGGTATTGTGTCCTTTTGCAGCAGGAAGGAATGCTAAAAAGCTTCTCTTACAGTCACTCAGCAAAATGCTGCATCGGGTATTGCAACTCTCCAGCAAAGCTCAATCTAGTGTCCTTGGCAGGGGGAACCCAGAAGAAAAAGACTGAGGTATCTTCAGTGTTCCTTTTGTTCCCCTTGCCTGCTCTTCTGCAGGGGCTGCTGCTACCGAAGGAGGAATGCATGGGGGCTGAGAGAGACTCATCAACAGATGCTGGCATCAGCACGTTCTCGGCGCAGGCATTATTCGGCCATTTAGTTGGTGCTAAGGGAGTTACCTGAGCTACAGCAGTAAGAGAAGAATCTGTAGCTGAAGCAGTAATACACTTCATCTTATGGTAGATGATGTAGTTTTATGTTGGGTGGGCCTAAACACTGTCCTTTGGATTGGGCGCTGACCTGCAGTATCACGCTAACTGGGAGCATCACGCTAACTGGGAGCCAGGCTCCCAGTCATTAAGCAGTGAAATACGTGTTACTTAGCAAAAGGAAAGCCAGTTTCTATCACTCCTCCTATTATTTGTTTTATGTCTAGATCATGGTTAGGTGCTGTCCTGATGATAAAAGCTTAGGCGTGGACCCTTAAACACCTGATGGCTCTGAGTCTCTCTACTTTTAGTAAAATACAGACAAAAACCCCATATATAAGGTCTCCCTGATTTAGCAATGAGAAAGAACATGATAGTATGCACATCACATAGCTCATCAGGCCATAAAAGTTAGGTTAAGAAAGATGATTGAGTAAAGGAACTATATATGTAAATGCAAAAAAAAAAAGCATAGTCAGTATGTGTGTAAATAAGTTCCAGGCAAAAAATATAGGGACTCCTATAGGAAAAGCCAATTACAGAATTTCATACTTTTTGGGAGAATAAACGTTCATTGAGCCAAGTCAGCCTTTCTCAGGGGGATAGGAAAGTTGGAGCAGCAGAAACAACTGTTATGGTGATTCCATATATATTTTTATCTCTCTTATAAACTACCTAAGTAGGAATACCTGGGTGATCATGGATAACCTAGAGATATAGAGATGAGGGAGAGGAGGTAAGATGCATGGCTGCAGTTGCCATTGCTGCTTTAGCTACAAAAGGAGCATAAAAATACTCAAGTTTGAAAAGAGCATAAAAATACTCAAACCCAGTGTGACATTACATGCATTTCTAGAGAAGTGTAAAGGGGCTCCACATCATTGAAAGTCAGGCAACATAAAAGGTGCTTGGGCCTTTCTGAAAGGAGGGGGGAGCCTGTGGTTGTGTTGATAGACTTAAGCCCCTTCCAGCCTCTCTGCAGCTGGGTAAATCTCCCTAGGATTGGGCTGGCTAACAGAAATATTGGCATTCCTCAGTGCTGGGTGAGTGAGTACAACTGATTCATTTCTTTGCTCTGCAGAGTAATTCTAAGCAGCTTCTTTTTAACTGAAAGGATCAAAGTCCCCAAATGAGAATGTGGTGAACTTGATACTTCTCCACAAGCCCAATAGGCATGGACAATATACATTCTGTAACCGAAACCTTTTGGGGTTTGTGTAATACAATACCCTTTCTGTAACCCCCACCCTTTTCTCCATCCTCGTGACCCTGCTGCAGCTAAGGGACCGGACAGTAGAAAAACATGTCAAGCATGAAAAGCAGCAACTTGAGGGCAAACATGACCCTTCCACTGCTAGTTACTGAACTTCTGAAAGTACATCAAGCAAGCAGAATCAGCTAAAAAGGGAGGCCAGGGACACCTCATGTTGTGCGAGATGGGAGGTTAGGTCTTTGCTCTTTAGAACTAAAGTGTTTTGTTTTAATCATGGGGAGAGCTGCTGGCTTGGCACTGTGTGAAATAGATTTAGAAATCCTGAGGAAGGAGGAATTTCTCAAAACAGTAAGGAAAACAAAAGTCAGCAACAGGGAAGAATTGGCCAGCATTTTTACAACAGGAAATGTGGAGGATACTGAAAAGAGAAAATTAATGACAGTGGGAGTATGATCCTGTTAGCTGTTATTGTTGACACCTCATCATTTCCAGACTAAAATGCCAGCTAAGGCCATGTTTCACTTGACACTAACTTAGGTCATCTTTGCCTTGCCCAGAGAAAAAGAAACATCAAGCAAGAGACTAAAACTCTATAATAAAAATGGAGCACATCATGAGAAACTCCTTTGTGTTTGGAATCGGATCAGCAGCCAAACATGGCTACTGCAAAAACTCTTTGCGTTGATTGCACCAAATATTTTGCTGCATTTTATTTTCTGAGGTAGAATAGATGTTCCATTTTGAGCAGTGGAAAATGCTTGCTATACCTATTTTAAACACAAGTGTAATGTTTTATAGCCCATAGAGGGATAATTACAAAGTACAAAATCACAGATTTTATAGCAGATTTTCCCAGGAGTGCAGTTAGGAAAACAGTATGTGTCATGTAGCCAATTTAGATAATGATTCTGATAAAGATAAACTGAATTGTTTATAATAACTAATTGGGTCTACAAAGGCCCAGATGACACAGACGAGTACACAAGCTTAGAGGCACAGGAACTACAGCCCTGGACCACGTGCATTAGCTCCTGCTTCCCAACTGCGATGCCTCTGCCCAGATTGTGTTTGGCTTGGATCTGATGCTGGGGCTGATCTTTATAATGCAGTTAACTTTCTCAGGAATAGTAAAGATTAAAAACAGTGCAAAAGTTTTCCATTGCTGAGATTCCAAGGTGGTGGCTCTTGTGAGGGTCTGTTCTGGGAGGAACCATGCTCAGGGGAGGCAAAACAGCTGGCTCCTGTTTGGCAGCTGAACTAGGAGAGGCACCCAAAAGCCTGAAAATGGGAAAGAAAAGCCCCAGCTTCCTTGCTCCTAAGGAAGTCCTAGGGCTCGTTCAGAGCTGAACCATGAAGAGTACCGGCCTGGTAAATATACAGCGGCACTTTACCACAGGCAGGAGATTACTTGTTGAGTAGATTATCTCTCTTGAGATAAGACAAAATCCTTCAGACTCGAGTGGAGTATCTTGCCTAGCCTATTAGTGGATGACAAGATGCAGTTTGGGCCCAGTAAGCCTCTATCAATCACAAGATGAAGTAAAGCCCTAATTATCATTTAATTGCTGCCTTCAGCTTGAGCTGCCCTTCTTCACAGCTTTCTGCATCCATTTGAGATTAGGTTGCACTAAAATGAGAACTGTAAAGGGCCTGGCAAAGGTGTGAAATTCCCTGGGTAACTGAATTAATGGCAGTGTGTTCCTGCTGCTGGGGGGTTTCTGTTCTCTATGAAGACAGAATGAGTGAGGGCAAAGGGATATAATGGGGAATTGGCAGCGATAGCTCTCAGCCGTTTGTTCACAAAAAGAATGACATAGAACATGCTGGTTTGGCCAAACGCGAGGGGAACAAAGGAAATACCACTCACAAACATTTGATTTTATGCTAATTTTATGGAATTATGTTGTAAGCTATTTTGTTGAATAAGAAAAAGTAGTAATATGTCCATGTAGGCCTGTGCAGTTGAGTATGAACTGCAGAATATGAGCATTGGTAACTGTAGTTTTAATTTTCTACATTATTCTTCTAGGGCATTTTGAAATTGATTGACAGACAGGTTTGGGGTATTTGGAATTTGGTTTGGTTTGGTTTAGTTTTTAAGTGAGGTTTGTTGTTGATCTGTTTTCATATGCTCTGCATGGCAGGTGTGTTTTCTGAATAAATTGCAGAAGCAGAACAGTGTTTCTCATGATGAAACTCTAACAGCAGGCCTGACACAGACATTCATCATTAAGACACTTGTCTACACTATGTAACTTTGCAACATCAAATCCAGTTTCGAAGATAATTACAGGCCATTAGTGCCTGACACATGGAGTTTAATAACAGAGTAAATATTGTGGTGATCTTTGGAAATGCATAAATAAATAGATAAATACACAAAATAGAGTTGTCTGGCTTTAAAAATGAGCTCTTAAAACTGGCATTGCCTGAGAAACAGGCATAGTTGGAACTGGTCACTTTACGTCTTTAGATGAAAGACATAGTTCTATGAATCCATCATTTTACTAGTCTGCCTGGCAAGCAAATGCTATTCTTCCTAAACAGGTATTGCACGGTACATGTTTGCAGTGCCCTGTAATGAGGTGAGCTGTGCAAACTTAATACCTGGGAGCACAGGGCCAGCCCTTCCATGGTGGTTGGGTTCCAGGAGTTAAATACTGTGAAGTCTTATGAGTATTTCCAGAAAATAAGCTTTAATAGCTTGACAGATTTTTTTAAAGTATACCTCTTTTCATTTAAAATAAAAAACCTGAGTGTTCCCAACAATGTAGTTGGAATTCCTTTGTCCTGACGCTTCTTCATTCTAATTCCTTTAACACCCTCCATAGTGACAGTGCTCAATGCCTTTTACACACTTAACGTCAAGGAGTTTGGAGTCTTCCTTGTCCCTGCCTAAAGACTCCACTACTCTTACCCACACGGTTTACAAGACTATCCTTGGTGATCACAAAACAGTGCTAGGTAGAGCAGATTCTTCACTTTAAGTGGATGTGCTCAGAGATGAGCAGACTTCTTTGAAGCAGCAGTATCTGGATTGAAGGCCAGGAGCTTTGCTGGTCAGGCGGTCCAGGGAAGTGCCGTGCCTTTGCTGATACCCAAGCAGCCCCGTAGGCTCTGGATGGCCTGTGGTGGGGCGGTGAGTCAGGAAACAGCAGTGCATCCCCTGAGATTATCCTTAACTTATGCACTCACTTCAGCAGATCAAAGGCTTCTCTTAGAATTGACTTCAGGCCACAAAGTCTAAGGATTAGGAGACTTTTGTCGGGTGGATGAGTGTGCACATCACAGCCTGTTCAGGACAGCTCTGGGCACTGGGTAGCCAGCTGCTTGGAGCACATGGAGATGAAATCTGCCTACCTGCCAAAGCTTTGGGACTAAAACTGCTGTTCTTGCACAGGGCCATTAGGTATGGTTTAACACATTAAGACAGCAGAAGGAAGTAGACTTGCCCAGAATGACATTTTTTTTTTTTTAGAAACAAAATAAACTTGGTGTTAGAAACAGAGCTGAAAGGATGTTTGAATCCTCTTTTTTTGGGAAATATTCATTTTATCTAGCCACTGTCAAAGTAACTGTAAAAAGCAAAGCATGGAACGGAAACGATCATTATCTGCCAGAGACTTCGCTACAGCTTTTCTTTTCTTTTCTTTTCTTTTCAGAATGTCCAGTTTAACCTAACAGAGCTTGTCATGGCTATCTTGCTATATTGCTCAGATACTTGAGAAAGTTTCCATGCCGAGACTTTGTATAGACAGATTTAAGCCCATAATAGTTTTTGCAGTTCAGTTATAAATCATATAAAATTAAGGTTTGTAACAGGAGACCTGCCATTGCCTTATCTGTAACACTGCAATGGTCTGTTAAGCCGTTCCTTTAGTTAAGGAATTACAGTAAACACTACCTTAGCTGCTACTGCTGTAGAATATGTGCTTATAAATTATAACAATGTTCCTTCATCACATTTTCTACTGTAGGATCTAAAGTGCTTGACAGGAGGATCAGGAAGAGCGTAAGAGCAGGGCAGGCATGTAATGGAGTGAGTACAACACGGAATAATGTCTCCCTTTCAGTAAATATGTGGCCCAGGGACCTCCTGATGCAGGTGTCTTACCAATATATTTTAAAAGAGCATGTTCTTCCCTCTTTTTACATTTGGCAAATCCAAGCAAAGTACCAAGAGTTTTCAGGGTGCTCCAATATCAAAAAACAAAGTACTGTTCTTCAGTAGCATACTAATCAAGAGATAGTGTCATCTTAGCAATGTTAAGCATACACAGGACACTGGATGGCTCCAGTTTATTCAGTCCAGCGCTCTCTCTGCAGTCATTAGGGTTTTTAAGTGTCTTGTTGCTTTGAGTTTGACTGCACAAAGCTGGTTTGTGGCTTGCCAGAACATCCTTGGAAAGGGCAGTGATCTGAATGCTGTGTGCCGAGCACTGAAGAGACTCCCAAGTTATGATCAAAGCAAGAAATAAGAGTTATGTAGTGACTCTGGCAGGTAAAAATACCAGAAGACTGATGATTATTTCACTTTTAATAGATCACATAAAATTCTGCTTGCTCCTGGGAAAGCAAAGATCAGTCAGCAGTTTTCAGACTGGTGCATGGAGTCTGCACGGGTCATGCAGGGAGTTTGGGTCCTCTGAGCCTCTACTTGCCCACAGTGTCACCACACAAAAGCAGGAATTTAGATTGCCCCAGTATGCTTTAAGGCCTCCAAGTACATCTCCATTTTGCTGCAGAGAAGTTTTGCTGTAATGAATCAGAAGTATATTGCCTCAGCTTTCTAGTCTCGCATCCTCTGATCCCTGCAAGCTTTGAAAGCTGGCGGCTTATTACCCCAAAGCATTCACTGCAGGCACAGCACAACCCCTGTCGTGTCTTTGAGCTGCAGTTTGTGTTTAGCCCTTTTATCTCTCTCACCTTGCCTCAGACTTGGGGAAGCGTGGCTGTTGCACTCAAAATCCTTCTCTGGGGAATCGTTTTATCCACGCAGCAAAAGGCCCTTGGAAAAGCGAGAAAGCCTTGACTGAGCAAAGTCAAGCTTTCTCTGGGATGCATAGCAGATGCTGTGAATCCAAGTGAAACACCCAAAGCTGCCCATATGTACTCAGCTTCTCCTGCTCCCTGCCCGAGGAGCTGGTGCAGGCATGCGCTCCGAGCAGGGCGAAGGATCGACCAGCCTGAACGCAAGCGCAGCAGATGGGGTTGGCTGTTGGATGGGTGGCTTGGCTCACATGCACCTTCCCTCCAGAACAGGCAACCTGCGTGGCCCGCGGATGCTGGTACACCCCCTCGCTTTAAAGCTTCAGGCTCGGCTGAACAGTCAGAGGGGTTTTCCTGATGCCATTTTGCTCTCTGGAAATTACCTTCCACCCTGGCTTCCTTAGCTTTCCCCCTTGCAGACTTCATTGCCAAACGTGCCTTCGCCTGTGTGCCTGGTGGGCTGCGAGGGGCAGAATCCTTGTTTGCAGGTGCTCTGTAATTACGTTCAGCTAGAGCTTTCTGTGGATAGGGGTAGATCCACAAGTTGTAAATAAGGGGTTAGGATTTTGTCCTTTTTAGACTAAGCTATTTTGCCAGGCTTAGGAGTTGTGTAATTTTTAGGTAGACAGACTGGATCAATGTTTTAGGAATATTTAGGAAAATTTTAGGTCTATTGAGGACTTCAGTTAAAAAAAGGATTTATTCTAGCTTTCGTTACAGCATCGCAAGAACTTGTATAATATATTGTCTTTTTTAATGAACGTAAACCATGTGGCATAGGTCCTCGCTATTAATTCAGAAGATACTTGTCTTTCAAATGCCCATTTGATTTTAATAACCAAAGCTCCTTAAAAGATCTTAACATAGATTTTAAAAATGATCATGAAGGGAAAGTAAGGGAGAAGTTGTGAAAGAAGGTCATTCTACATGCTGGTAAACTGGTGATCGTCAAACCTCCTGCAGTCTAATCACTGGGAGTTGCAGGGCTGTGCAGATTACAGGGAGATGATCAACTGTAGCACATGTATTAACATCGCAAAGATACATTTGACTCTTTTGGGGTAGATTTTGTACTCATATATTCACTTCACTTTGCTGGCTCTGGTGGGGAAAATTGTACTTGTAAGAGCAAAATGTCATTAGAAGTGTAGCGTTTTTTCTTAGTTTGTTTTGCAACTACTATGATGTAAAATTGAAAAACATTTTTTATCTATCTATCCATCCATCCCTTGTGCTATTTTTTCCACTCCAGCTCCCTGAATTTTTTTAATAATTGTTTATTTTTCAAGAATGCTGATGGAAATTTTTCTTAACTCACAGAATTTTCTCTTTTCATCAAAAGTAATTTCTTTCACTTTGAGCCTGATTTGCTTACAACAACAATAACTTCTCATACTTTTCCTAAATAATGAAATAAATAGACCATAATGGTGAATCAGGAGTTTATACTCCCAATGGAAAGAATACATCTGTGGAGATGAGTTTCATTAAACTGTTAACTGAAACAGTGACTTTTAAAATTGATCCCACCTTTAGCCAGTGTAGTCAGTGCTCTCCTGAAGACTGTATTTATGAAGCATTCTTTATTTAAGATAAGCAAAAAACATAAAAGGAGGCCGCCTCACCCTCTTTTGCTGTCTCTGGGTCAACATCTCAACCTCTTGATTAGATTTGGAACCTACTAATTAGATATAATTCATTACCTGCAAAAATGAGATCAGAAATCAAGAGCTGCTTTTCAGAATAAGGCGATCTTTCCCCTCATCCATCATGGCTGTAAGTAACCAATTTAAAGTCAGACAAATGCATAACCAGCATTATTACCTTGTCATAACTAGTTAGGGAGAAAGACCTGGAATAAGCTGGCATTATAAATGGTCTTTATCACATTATTTCGCAGTTATTTGTCAGCCACTTTGCTTAAGATAAATGTAGAACAATAATCAGATTCTAAAACTGAACCGTGGACAAGATTTTGTTAATTGCAAAACCACTTCTGCAGACAGAACTCTCTGTACTGGGGCACAGTTTATAAATTTCCTTATGGAGAAATTGTACTGAGCATATCTCCATGTTTGGACTTGAAGGTCTGATAGGCCAAAAAATAGGAAAGGGGGTCCCCTCCTTCCGAAACACTGTGAAGTCTCAGAGCAGTCAGTGGCACTGCTCGTGTCCCAGTAGGACCGCTGAGCCAAGTGACCAGGGAGGAATTCTTCAGCTCTTGCTTTTTCTTAGAGTGTGCTGATCTTAATGCAATATACTCTGTAATTCATGGAAAGGAGTCTTGCAACAAGACGGAAGAGATGCTCTTATTGTGGGAGGCTTCTCAGAAGCGCAGTCAGGTTCCTAAGGTTGGATTTTCGGTAATCACAAATGTCAGTGCTGTGCTTTCTCCGATAGAAAGAAGCACATGATTAAATCCTAATTGCAGCTTCAGAGAGTGACCAATGCCCGCAGCTCTTGCTGCAGTACGTTTCTGCAGGACCACGTTCCCGTCCTCCCTGGAGTGGAGGTGGTGGAGAGCATGAGCCCAGGGAGCACACCAGGACCTGCAATGCCACCCTCTCATGAGTAGCTGTCATTTTACCTATGACTTCGGTAAACCAGGATTTAAATTTGTGTTTTAAAGAGGCTGACTGAAGGGAATATAAGGGTGAAGTTCTAGCAATATAAATCCCAAACAACTCTCTCTGCTCTACTTACATTTAGACAAGAAGTGACTTCAAATTTAGAATTCTGCTATGGAGAACAGGATCAGGCCATGAATTATGCAAATGTTTTAATGCCCATTGGAAACCACTCTTAAAATTTGGAGACTTCAAATGTAGAGGAATGTTTCTTCAAGCTTGCCAAGTGGGGCCAGAACACCCAAAGCAATGGGCTGTCTTTCCATGGGGTGAGATGGAGAGCTCGGGAGTGGGGAGCTTGCATTAAAGACTAGTGTTCCCTCTTGTTAGGGGAAAAAAGTCTTCACACATCTTTTCTTCTGATAATAAAAACATTCTGGTTTGTATTCAATTGAAGCATAAAAGGGTACAGTTTTAAAAGCAACAGAATTACTACAGTGTGGTTGTGGTGAAGGAGAACACCTCTTCTGGAGTCTAAGGACGCAGAGTTACTCAACTATGGTGCAGTACTAAAATGCACACAGAAGTCACAAAGTTGGCAGATCTGATTAACTGTAAATCCAGGTTTTTATTACACTCCTTTCCCCCCTGCCCCCCCTTCCCCCCAGGTAGGTAAGGACAATAGCTTGATTTGGATCTCAGCTGCAGCTCAAGTAAGATTTCAGCAGAAGATATTTACTAAATTATTTCTCTTATACAGTGCTTTCACTGAAAAACAATTACGTCTTTTATGTACCATTTGCAGAGTGCCATGTAGGTGCATCTCACTGCCGAAAAAAATACTTAAGGAATATTTGCTGTCTGGGTATCCTTTTGGTATTCATAAAGCTGTGTCTAATTGAAAGTGCTAATATAATTGCAACTTAAAGGAAAATGTAGCAGGAATAGGGACACTTGCAAATGACAAGCCTTTAGAACTTGAATTATTCTTCCATCATCTCAAAGCTTAAGCCATCACTAGGCAAGGCAGAGAGGGTTTATTTACCTTTTTTTTTTTTTTAATTTCAGTGAAAATTTTGTGCCTTCTGTCAGCCTGTGAGTATCAGCACACTAGTTATGTTGATTGAATCTGCTACAGAGGTGACTGTCAACATTCAGACTTCCATCCTGCCTTTAGGAACACAACAAAAGCAGTGGCGATTCTAATCAGATCCTGCTCTGTGCAGTGTTGTATTCAACTTCTGTGTGTAGTGCTGCTCAGCATACATTTGTGTTGCCAAATAAATACATTCTGAAAGGCAAAGAAATAGTTCCACCTGATTTTTGCATTCCAGGTTCACTTTAAAGGGCTGATCAAATGACAGGCTTTAGACAAGTTTTCCTTTTTTCTGGTTAATTCAGTTTAGGTGGCTGTAGCATGAAAAGACTTGACAAACTGTTAGCATTAATGTACTGAGCATAATGAACACCAACCATACAGCACATGGTGCTTGTCTGCTTATTGGTGAATTTAACTCACTTTAATTGCAGTGTTACTTACGTGATGGAGATGTAGCCCTCAGAGGGATCATTTGAGGGACAAATAATGTATTTGTGTAAAATTAAAAAAAACCCAAACAACTAGCAGATAGTACTACTAGCTGTAGTAAATTATAGTTTAATAATTATTATCTGGATAGTACTTGGCTTAAGGTTAAAAAAGAGGCACTTCTGGAAAATAGGATAAAAGCTTGCCTGGAGCACAGCCATCGGGACCATCTTTTGCAAGCTATACTGGTGGCGAGACATTCACTAGAGCACCTGGGAATAAATTGAGTCTGCTGGGAGGAGAAAGTATCTACCCTCGGGGCACGTCAATGGAAATAGAAGGTGACAATGAGCCCAAGGCCTGCTTGGCCATATCACATGGGTCTCCTGATTCTATTGAAGGTATTGCACAGCAACCTGCCCTCTGAGCAAATCTGACACCTGGGAGGTTTTCTGTGCAAGTGGGAGGTGTAGGACCTTTACCCTCTAGCACAGAGCTGGTGCCGTAGGCGGTGGGACGCTGGTGGTGTTAGAACCTCCTTATGTCTGTCATTTGTACCCTGAACATTGAATATCTTCCTCATTATTCATCCTACCACACTAGAAACAGCTGGTCTTCAAGGGAAATTACCTAATGAATCAACAATAAGGCTATTGTGTAGGCGTGACATTTCTGATAATAAATTATTGCTTTCAGGAGGTTGACCACACTTGTCAGGGTTTTGTGAGTTACAAATTCAGCTGCCTTGTCTTATGCTGTTTTACATAACTGACAGTGTAAAACCTTGGCATTTGACTGTAAGTTATTCCCTCAACTTCTAGATCTACATAATAAAATTTCTTTCTTTCTTCGTTTGTTCAGCATAATCTTTGGGCATTTCCAACCCCTACTTTGAAATTATATTTGTTTTGAATTGATTATCTTTATTGTGTCATATCGATCTTAGAATTAAGTACAAATTTAAATATATTTTTTACTAGAAATGTAAACAGGCTATAAATGTAAGGACTACTTTTTTTATTTCACTTAGATAAATGATGTGTTTGCATATTTCTTGTATGCTTACACTTGAAGGGGTGGTTTTTCAGAAACCTATGGCATGGAGAAAGATCTAAATATTCCCTTCCTAGCTTTCCAAAAATATCTGGATGTAACTAATTAATTTAAAAGTGCTTGGCCCATGTGAAATATGCTTCAAGGATTATTATTTTAAAGCATGCTTCTTTTTTCACATTCAAGTGTTATTTGCCTTTTACTTTGTGTATGCAGGCATGTGACTAGTAGTGATTAAAAAACAAAAGTCTTTGCTCCCTCTTAGCTGAAAGAACTGAAATTCAGTCAGTATCTGCAACAAATTGTATGCTTTATCTCTGTGGAATTCTGTGGAACCAGTTCTTTAGCTTTTAATACTGTAAGTCTTTTCATAAGTAGCCAACAACTAGAAAAGGACAGCACTTTCGTTTTCTGCCAGATTTCTCGGGGGCAAAATGCATACTTGCAAATATGAATGAAGTAGGCTAAGGTAAATCAAGCTGGAAAGGAAGTCAGTATTCTTATGCAAGTAGTTGTGGAAGTTAAAAATGAGATCTAAGGCAGGGAATACATGTTCTAGCAAGTATACTGGGTTTCAAGCACTCCCAGTGACTATTGTTACACTCATTTCTTCTCACAGGTAGTTGGTATCTAATGTCTGGACAGTGCTGCTGCTTCTTCTACCTCATTCAGAATATGTTCTTAATTTAATGCAGTAGGGAATTTTAAGGTGTTATATAAGGCTCACTCTCACTCAAACATCAGTGGATTATTTTTGTTAAATAACAATTCAGCTTTTCAACAGGAAGAAAACTAACCAAAACCCAGTGTGTCTAGGAAGTATCTTCTGACACTCAGTGTTACCAGAGCGCTCTGAACTGGCCTCGTGTCTGACGTGGTGCCAGGATCCCTCTGTCCAGGGTTTTCTAGGAAGGCCAGTTGTAAGTGCAGCAAAACTAATAATTATTGCCCTCAACCCACCCGCCCCCCCCCAAGCCCCCTAAAACCAGAGAGTCCCCAGGGAACCTAAGAAGTAAAATGTCCTCCAGGAGGATTGCACAAAATCTTGAACACACTCCAGAGAGGTGCCTGGAGGCAGGATCCTCTGCCGCTGGGAAGGCGGCACAGCAGACAGAGCGCTGCGTTGGTCCCCTGCTGACCCCCGGCCCTGGAGGGGTTTCTGAATCCCGCCTTTTCAAGTCTTCTTTTTGTTTCCTTTATATGTTGCACCCCATGGGAGGCACTCCCAGACGCCCTGAGCACTTGCTCCTCACCGGCGGTAAGGGCAGTCATAGGTAGCAGTGTCAGCAGCCATGCCCTCCCTGTGGAGGAATCCAAACCAGTGGAAAATCAACAGCCTCTGCCTTTATTTTACTGCCGCCTCATTTTCCGGCGTGCATGAAGTGACCTGCTCTGTGGCTGCAGGGCCTTAGCTGCCTGCCCTCTGGGGAAGGAGGCCCTATGGCCCCAGCGCCGGTGGCTCTGCCGCTGGCCACCACAGGCCTCAGCCACACCGAGGGGGATACGTTTTCACAGGGAAAATAGTCTTTTTTTTTTTATAATCCACAGCAGAGCACTGGCCTCCTTGGCACAGTGTCCCTTGCTGGGGCTGGGGGGTGGCTGGCAGGAGATACAGCACCTTTCTCCTGGTGCTGGCCTGACGTCAGCCATTGCCTCCTGCCCACGTCTCCCTCCCGCTGCCTGCACGGCCCCAGACACAGCAGCACCAGCTGCCCCCAGCCCTCACCAGAGAGCTGCCCTGAATGCCCCCCAGCCAGTGTGCCCCCGCTCTGGGGAAGCAGTGTCCTGCTGGGCCTCGTCTGGAGCGAGCAAGAGACCTTGCCTAGCCACAGCCTTTGGGGTGGCTCATTGCCTGGATGGTCATGGCAGTACAGGTCTCTGGCCTCGAAATTGGTCTTGCCCCCAACAGCAGTGGTTTGCAAGCAGGCTCTCCCATCGTAAAACCTGCGATCAGTCCTGCCGGGCCGCTTGGTAAGCAAAGGCTAAACGGTATAGAGAAAGCTCTGAGACACTGTGACCTTTAAGCGTAATATCTTGGCATCAGTTAATTAATTGTGTATTTTAGGTGTGCTGATGGTGATGATTTAGTGGTGGACTAACTGGTTAATTGTGGATGTGCTCTGTTTATAAAACAATACCTGTAACTAGGGCTGGGCACACTGGGCAGCCAAAGGCAGACACATGTAGGCAGGAGAAGCTCTGCAGCCTGAGCCTGTTGTTCTGCTGTTGCTGTCCCTTGGAGAGGGTCTTTTTCACCACCTCTTGCCTTTGCTGCGCTGCCTTTCTCTTCTGTTCCTTTGCCGTGGAGGAGGACCCATCTCCCATCCGTTCTGGGGACGTGGCAGCTGCTCATGGCACCTGGGGGCCCTGAGAGGCTGTGGCGGCCACCTCTGTCTGCTGCTAGCAAAGCACCGTTTGGAGGGCCTGAGGATGTGGAGTTGTAATGGCTCGGGCATCGTCACCAAGGGTACTGAAAACAGCTCTAGTGTGCTCTCCAGATGGCTGCTTTGGTCTGGTTGAAGTTCACTGCTAACTAATCAGGGCCCAGTGACTCATGTGAGTGCCGTTCAGTTGCGATGCAGAGATGACATGACTGAAAAAAGAAGTGGAAAAAGGATTTTAAAATATACAGCCAAAGACCGACCCTGCACAATTTTTGGGTGGGACCATATTAGCCCAGAAAATTTAGCTAGTTGTTAATGATAATCAAGGTCCTCTGGAACCTTGATAGTTTTCTCCAAATTAATGTAATTTCTGGGGGTCTGTTACTAAAAGCAAGTGCCTGCTGTGCTCTTTCCTTTTCCAGATAATGGAAATTCAGCTGAAACAAACAAAGGTGTTGTAATGGTGTCACATTGTCATTTAACTTTCCCCACCAGTCTTCTGATAAAGACACGTTGTATTCAGCAGCATACAGACATAACAGCAGTTCTGTCTCCAAAATCTGGCTTTACAGTGTAAGGCCTGTTGAGTTTCCATGGCAATGGCCACAAATTCCTCCCCAGCTCTTCAAAGTGAAAGACATATTTGTTTTGCTCGCGCAACTTTGTAGCACAAAAGCTCTCTCTCTTTTTTCACGTAACACCTGCTAATCTGCACTTGGTCCCTTTGAAGCCTCCTGCTGATCAGAAATTCAAATACATTTTTGCATGCTAATCTTAGTGGTAATCTAGAGCTTGTGTCTTTCATGTTCTGTCTGTGAAAACAGTTTTCTTTATAAATCACCAAAAATGTTGGCCCTGGACGCTCTCCATGGGAGGATGAGCCGATAGGGAAATCACGCTGTCGACAGCTTGAATGTCGATTCTCTCAAGGTGCAACACAGCTTGGACGAAGCTATCAGATCAGGGCTTTTTAACCATCCATCCGCTCTTTGTGAAAAGACGGAGAAAGGAGAGAGAGAGAGGAAAAGAGGGGGAAGGGCTTTCATGAGCTCCTGGTGAACACTGCACGCTGTGTGGCTGCCCGGCTGTGCGGTGCAGCAGGGCTCACGAGGGGCAGAGCGTGGTGCTTGCAGCCTGGGCACCTTCAGCTGTCATTTTACACCCTGTTCCTGTGCGTGTTGGCTCAACAAAGGAGCAAGGGTGGCTGCAAAGCCAAGCAGATGAGCATTTGCTGCAGTGCTTTTCTGGTCATCTGATGAATAACCACGCAGTCACAGCACTGAATTTGCAGCCTGCGCTTTCCTCTGCAGCCAAGGCTGCTGCATCCACGCTGTTGCAGCGCTGTGGTCCTGGGTGGACGCTGCGCCAAACATGGGTGTTGGTACTGTGCATGGTGTCCCCGCCCTGCCTGTCAGGTGCTGGTGTGTGAGACATGTCTGCCCATACTGCCCTTCTTCCCCCCCTGCAGAGCCCCTTTCCTTGGCACTGGAGCATGCACAGGGAACCCACCCGGCCGGGGCAGGGGGTCCCAAAACTGCTAAGGGTCCTGATGCTGCCTGTGCTGTGGGGTGATTTGCCTGTCAGAGAGGCTGGAAAGGTCTGGTGCCCTGTTGGCCTGTAGCTGGAGGTGTGGCTGTCGTGCTCAGTGATACCTTTGTTTACATCAGTAGTAAAGGATTCAAATGGTTTGCCCTTGGGGTACTGCCATGTGTCCACGATCTATCTGTGTCTGCCAAAGCACACCAAAACCCCATGTCCCATGTATATTCCAGTCCCAAATCCGTGCTCAGTTCACTTTTTGGTGGCACTGTGTCCAGTGAGTGCCTGTGCTGGCAGTCCAGCATCAGCTGCGTACATGCTTGCAGTCTGTGCTGTGTTACTGCGATGCTCCTTTGTGCTTCAGAGTTTTAAAACAGAAGGGTTTGAGTTTCACTGCAACTTGGACATAGGTAAACTTCTGTGGCATGGTTACTTTAAATAAGCTGGTCCTCACAGAGCTTTACCTTGTTTAAATTTGTCAGGTTTTTTCCACTACTTAAAGAAAAAAGAAACCGTCATAGTTAATTTCTTAATAAATAATTCAGTGAGTATATACAATTTTCCTCTTGAAGGAGATAAACAGTTTGCCCACCTTTACGTGTTCAGTACTTGCTGAGTAGTGCAGGAAGCCATTCCGTCAAGCCACCTCTCTCCGGAAGCCTGAGCTGCAGACTGACCCGCTCCAACTGCAGAGCTGGATCAGGCACCCCGGGAGCACCCTACACAGTGCCCAGTGCCCAGGGATTTCTGTCTGTGAGCTGAGCCATGCAGCTCTTCCGCCATACTCTGAATTTTATAAAATCTTAACTTTCAGAAAAATCTTTATTTATGAAAGCCCATAGTGCATTTCAGGGTAGAATGCATACTTGCTGCTTCATACAGGATCACTAGCAAAATATTTGAAAGAGGTTTTTCTGTTCATTGCTGCATCTCGCTGCTATTCAGTCTCTATTCTATTCAAATTCTCTTCCTTTCTTTAGTGAGAAGAGTCTGAGTGCCCAAGGAAGGGCTATGGTTTCCGCAAGCAGCTAATATAACCATGTAATATAAACATGGCAATAATTTCCTTAGGCCCTGTGATCCATCAGGCATGTTGAGAACAGTTGGCAAAGGTCTGGGGAAGTTCCCAGTACTACACAGCAGCTACAGATAAGATGCCTTTCAGCCTTGCTCAGCTGCAGGATCCACACCCCCGGCACTGGAGAGGTCCATCCTGTCATCTTTCCTGGCAGGGTAAACCTCTGCCTTTGAAGTCATATGCCCGCAGCTTGCAGAATTGACTAATACATCAACATCAGTCATTTACCAAAAGGTGGGGGGGAGTAAAAGAAAGCTGCAGCATAAACCTCAATCTGGCTTTATTATTTTACTTTAGGTTGTATGTCTTTAAGGAAAAATGCTGACAACTTGCTTGCTCACAAAAAGCCTTTTGAGCCAATGCCAAGAGTTTGCTCAAAACTGGTAAGAAGTCAGAGCTGAGATCTGAGGGCGGCACTGAATTTTCCTCTACTTCCTTGCTTTATTTTAATTTTCCAGTAGTTGAGGAGATGTTCAGTATGCCTGCTGTCTTTTGCTTTGAGGTGTGGGTCAGAGCGTGCTTTTGCCTTTTGAAGCGGGCGGTCACTGGTGTCTGACTGGTGAGGATCCGCTGGAGTTTGTGTGTTTGCTTTCTCTGTATCTGTTACTCTTCAGTCTGGCGAGTGTGACTTTAAAACAATATTATTTGGACTGAAATAGTGCAGCCGGGCAACAAGGGGCCTTGTGCCTCCGGGAAGGGCCTTTCCCCTCTACAGTGAGCAGCTTCATGAATGGTAACATCTGCAGACTAATGTGCCTGCAAAGCTCCCTGTCCCCTCGCAGGCAGAGCCAGGTCCATGCCATAGTAACGAGTGCAACCAAAGCAACGGCCGCCTCACCTTAAACATCCTTCTATGTGGCAGAAATCTTCTGGTTTCTGTGCGCTCTCATCTAATGATGGGATGTTGCTGCAGTAATGCTGTTGGGCTTGTTCAGTGTTCAAGACGTGGGGTCCTGGCAACTAGCTCTGGGTCATCATCAAGATTTCAAGCCTAATAAATCACAGGGAGTCATTTTTTGATGAGGATTGTGCCTGGCTAAGGGGAGCTGACCCCACACGTTTTTCTCCTCTCTAGCAATCTTAATGCCTCCTCTAATACACTGGACAATGGCTACCTGCGTCTGCAAGCAGCTATTCATAATTTTGGTAGAGGTCCTCCTACAAGGAAATGTAGTCTGATAACTATGCATATTGCAGTGGCTTTCCACCTGAATGCTTGCACAGAGGAGCACCATTGGAAGGGTAGGTGGAGGGACCGCTTCTGCTCCCTCCAGAGCCCCAGAAAGTACATCAGTATCTCTGTGTTTGCACATGGTGACTGAAGCACCTGTGTTATTGTACAAAGTATGAACAGCAGCTTATTGACCTTTACAAACCTTTCCTAATAGTGACTACCCTCCCCTTGAAATGCAGAGAGCTCGGAGCCTTGAATTATTGAGGAGTTTAAGATGTGAATCCCAGGGAACCTCTTGCCAGAATCTCCTCCCTCCCCAAGCCAGGGGAGGCCCGACAGTGAATGCACTGTGTTCTCAGAGATGCTCATGTCCTGCTGCAGAACTGTATTCCTTGCTTTCTCCCAGATTGATTGCCCCTCCAGCTTCTACTTCCAGCTACCTTACTTGTATCTAGAAGATGCAATGTATTATTTTCCACTGAAGCTGATGGGTCCGGAGTCTCATGTCCAAATCTTGATGCTTGAATTTAAAAAAAAAAGTGTAAAAAAAAAAATTATATTCCTAATCTTTTTTATAATAAAATGTTGATCTATATGGAATGACTGGATCCCCACCACTGTAGTAGTGATAACAACACGTCTTTTATTGCTTCTTGTGTTGTATTATGCACTAGTGTTATAGCCAGGCTCCCCAACAGAATGCAGTAAAAGTTCTTCTTAAACCTCAGGGGCTTTTGTGATCTTCTCACTTGCTATTTATAGCTGATTAAGGCTCAATCATGTGATAGAATGATAGTTCCTCCATGCTATATTGATCCCAATGGGAATGAAGGGCATTCAGCACCTCACATGATAAGACCCTTCACATCCGTGTCTCGCTGCTCCTTACAGAGTATGAGCAGTAAGACTGGAGCACTCCTAGATTTTCTTATTCAGACTCATTTCGAGCTCCGGCTCAGACTGGAGATTTGCTGAGTAAATAGTCTCAACAATAATCTCAGCCTGATTCCAACTAATTAAATCCTGTACAAACATCCCTCTCTGGGCCAATATAGCGAAAGACAACGAAAACACAGAAAACCAGACATAGCTTTCCTCCAGATTTTGCTCGGCCCTTTAATCCTGTATCTTTTGAAAGATAGTAACGTCCATAAGATGAGGGGTCAGCCTTCCTGCCCTCAGCATCAAGCAGTGGAATTTTTCAATAATGAACAGCTGGGTCACCAGCGACACAAAAGCTGCTGTAATATCCTGTAGGCTTACGGGGCACAACAGAAATCCCAAAGCAAATCATGATGTACACAGAAAGGGACCGTCCTTTTCTATTAAGGAGGCCACTTCAAACCAGTCTCGACACCACCTTTTCTCCAGCTTTTCGGAGGCGAGATTATCCCCTGCGTATATTTAATCACACATTGGGGGGTGGCTTTGATTGCCTTTTTAGAGTCAGAGAAGTTAAAGAACATAGTTTGAAGGATCTTATTATCAGTGCTCCAACTGCGTGCTCTCAGCCAAGATGTGTTTACAAACAACTGCTGAGAACAGTAACACTGCACTGGGCCCAAGGCTGGGTTTTGCACCAGTTTGACAGAATTGATTGCATGAACCCAGACTGCAAGTAAGTGTGGTGAGAGCTTGTGGGAGGGGGAGGTGGGGGGTGTTGCATTTGTGTTTTAATTTTTATGAAACCCCATGGAATTCATGGCCTTTTCCAGAGAAAGAAAAAGTTACCTTGTAGAGTTTTTCCTAAGTACCCAGTAGAGCAAAAAGTAAACCAGGGTAACATGACCAAAAAATAAATACTATAAAAACTTTTTAATGTATCGCAAAAGTCAGTCTGAGATGTATGCAAGATATGTTGGAGATTCCTGATTAAAAGCAGTTTGTGTCAAGGAAGTTACCACTTGCAACATGTAGAACATCTGACAGTGATTAAATGGAGCTAGCTATTAGATTTTCCTAAAGAAACAATAGTTAAACATATCTCCACAAGTATGAAACACTTTATGTACTGTATCTGGTACACCTCATTTAAATTGACTTAGATGGAACAGACACACTAAGTCTAACTAGTAGGTTATTAAGAATATAAACCTGGTGCCCAAGAATTTACAATCAGTTATATGGGAGGTATCCTGACTTTCCTCCTTTTCCCAGGGCTTTCATTTACTAAGCATATGCTGTAAAGATGTCACATTTACAGCAAGGGACATGTTTAGGATGTTTCTTACAAACAGTTTTAAGTTACATACCTGTAGCAAATGCATCTTGCTAGGCTGTAACGTGCTGTATAGAAAGTCTGCCATGGGCTTAAGAAAATGTGTGTTAAAGGAAGAATGTATGTGTTGGGAAGGACACATTCGTAATTAATTTTTTCAGTTTGCCTATTAGAGCTTGTGAATTTTTGATAGAAAAATGACATAAAATTGTTTTCTACAGGGTGACAAGCTTTTCAGCTCTGTTAAACCACTTAGAGGTTTGAGAAATATGGTTTAAATTAAGCATATCATACTTCTAATTCTGGTGGGTAACAAAAAGAAGAGCTTGGAGATTCATCATCAGGCTGTAGTGTTTGGTAGTTGCAAATAAACTGTGTGCTGTAAGTAATAACAATTTTAAGAGTTCCCTAAGAAATGCCTTTTTGTTTCTTTCGCTTTTGGATCAAGAGGTGTATTTAGATGGTTATTGCAGGGCTGTACTTGCACTTAGGTGCTCTAATTCATGTTCGTACATTGCAGGGGAGGAACAGGCAAGTCAGAAGACTTTGAGTTCAGCATTTCAATCTGCCTTTAATTATGGATTTTCCTATTATTTTGTGAGATGAGTGGGCAGAATTGCTGAAGTAAACCACTACAGTGCTTTAAGCCCAGTCAAAATCACTGTTTCAGAGGGTGGAAATCATATAAACAGTGTTCATACCGCTTTTCTGTATGTCACTTACATTGAAAGGTTTTTAAAAATAATTATGATTCCATCAACAGCCGAAGGAGGTCTGCTTTCCAGACTGGCTTTTAAAGCCCTAACGCATCTCACTCTCTCTATCTGTCCAGGGTCAAGTCAGGAATTGCATTCAGCTCCTCCAGAGCAGAAGAATGCCGAGGGTCAGTGTTTAGTAGGTGGGAAATCATGTGAGCAGTCCTCTGGGGGGCTGAGAGCTAATTTATGGTTAAGCTCAAACTTCTCTAATTTGCATAATGCCAAGTCTAATAAAATATTCTTGGATAGCTTATCTCACTTTCAGATAATTTAAGATAGACAAAAATTAAATTGGAAATTATTGCTTCAAAAATATGAGAAAAATTGAAGACAATGTCCTGAGAGCGAGAGACATATTTTGCTATTTTTTATTTAATTATCTTCTTCAGATTTACAAAATTGTTTGCTGAGTTACTGCCAGATAAAAGTCTGCCTTATGCACAAAACTGTCCAGAGTTTGGTCTTTTTAATAGGAATCAGAAAACCACTGGAATTCCAAGGGCTGATGTGGGTCAGCCGGAGGATGGACTTGGAGGATGTGGCATGTATGCTTCATGGGGTGGCAGTAATGGTCATGCTATAAGAAATGACAGCTTTAAAGGTAGTTGTTTTCTTGCAGTTGGATTCAGTTGAAATGATTAAGGCTTGAAGCTTTGCCAAGAGTTTGCTCTTAACCAAGAGATCGTTACTGCAATTAGGTGATAGTTTTGACCAATACATTCTGTGAAATGTCAAATACTGAAGCATGCGTGGGAGCAAAAGAAACCACAGAGCTGAACGGCACTTCTGTTCAGCTCCATGTACATTTATCCTATTCTGTTTCTGCCATTTGGCAGCTGATGACCAAAGTCAGCTTATATAATAAGCAAGAAAAATCTAGGAGCTGTAACCCTGCTCTCTGTGTAACTGTCAGCGGGGCACAACTGCGGCTCAGCGTGCGAAACGAAGCTGGCTCCTGTGCATCAGGAAGGCAGCGGGGCAGGCTCCTGCACAGCTGCGCCGCCAGCCCGTCCTCAGCTCTGAGCGCTGCTCTAAAACACAAGGGCAGCAGTCCTGCTGCCTCAGCCTTGGTTTTCCCATACTCACTGCTGGGTTAGATCAGTACTCTTAGTCATAGCTATTACAAAAGTGATCCTAGCTTGCTGGGCTCGGCACCATACAGCACAGGAAAGCAGAAGGTTGCTGTCATGAAGAACTTAAGAGTATACATGGAAAAGCCAGGCAAAGGCAAAGAGCCTGCAGTGAATGGGAGGTAAATACTGCATTACAATCACAGTGCCTTATGGGGTGGAGCACAGCTAGAAAGGAAAAGCTAGAGGGGACACAATGGTGGGATAAGAAAGTATCATGTGGCAATAAGGAGTGAAAGATTTCTTCTGAGTAGAGTTAAACAACAGAAATTTGACAAGTCACACCTTTACCCTTGTGCCTGCCTGGGGTGTGGCAGATGATCCTTAAATAAAGGGCAGTAAGGAAATATCTTCTGTGAGCAATTAACGACAGAGGTGCAGGACTGGGATGATCCCTGCTCACTAACAACAGACTTGCAGAGCAGCCTGCCCTGGTGAGCCTGCGGGCACTGCTGCAGAACGGCCTGAGGTTTTGCAGGGTGCTGTGGGCCTGGGAGCTCCCTGCGGTGGAGGTTCTGTACAGTTACCATCACAGGGCTCAGAAAGGAGTGCATTGCAATTTAGATATGCATACACACATAAATGCCTCAAAGTTTCTAGATCTGTGCAGACTGCAAAAGTGCACAATTAAACATACTATGGAGGTGTGTATCTCTGAAACCTATATAGATAACATAATATTTGATATAATACAAATGTCTGTCTCTTGTTTCTCTTCCTGAACTGACCAAAATTTTACTTCACTATTTACTCCCTCTTAATATTTCTAGGCTGAGACCGTGCCTGTTTCTAATGTGGGAGTGCAAGTCGCTGCTGTATACGTGCTCTCTCTCTCCATGCAGTTTGACTTTAATATCAGTTATCATCACCCTTGGCAGGGTGCTCTGAAGGGTTCTTCTGCAGTATCTCATCGGTGTTGGTGTTCTCTGACACTGAAAACCAGAACTGATCCCCTTCCTCTTCCTATCTACCTCCTGTCAACAAATACCAACAGTAAGGGCATCATTTCTTTACAAACAAACAGAACAGCAGCACATCAAGTCTCTGCAGTCTCTCAAAGGGGCAAAACAGAAGAAAAACATATCTCTCCCCCCCACCCTGGCCAAACAAACAAAAAAAAAACAACCGAACCCACACACTTTTTTGCTCTGCTTTGTGATCTCCTTTTTCTCGGTGCAATGTAAACATAGCATGGCAGAAATGTTCCAGTTTTCAGGTATGTAGAGGCTGCACAGTTCAGCACTGGGGTCATCTTCCTGCTCCAGAGCAGGTATTTCATGCCAGGACACAGAACACTGTCAGCTGTGCGAGATTCACTTCTGCATCCCTATGTTACTACAGAAGCCACTCTAACTGCTTTGCATCTTTTTGCATTTATAGGTTAATCCTAGTCTTTACTATAAGATGATTTAACAAAATCAGGATCAGACCCATATCAAGAAAGGCTAGGGCTTTTGTTGAAAGTTATTGACGAGCTTTTACTAATTTTTCATGAACTGACAAGTGGTAGAAACTTAAGGCAGATTATCCATTATCCAGATACACCAGTTATCTGGTGTGCACCAGCTTTAGCGTGCAAACGCACAGACTTGCACTGAGCTGCTTGCATCTTCATAATATCTGAAACAGGTGCCTCCCCTTTTTGTTTTATGTTTTCTGCCAGTGTCATCCCAAGACTCCTCTGTATGTATGATTGCTGATGGATCGTCGGTAGCTTCCATGATACTCTTCTTCTGAATTCAGTAATGTTTGTCAATAAGGGGTCATTTGGAAAGGCGCCCTGTTAAGCTGTTCATCCTGTACTTATTCACAAAGGGACATGAACTTTTCTTGACCAACCCAGAAGTTCCTGTGCAGGTGACTACTGCACACCATCTTGGTATTTCAACTTATTGCCAGAGCCTTGTGTTTGGAAAATGACGCTTTCTGCTGTGCTATTAACTACCAAGCCTGCAGTGTCTTTCTCCCAGTTCTGACAGAATTTGGAAATATAAATGCATGTATATTTTCCAAATGAGATTGCAACTCTAGTGGTTCAACAGGTCTGTCACCTCCCTTAGGTGTGTGTCTTAAAGAGTGTGGAAAAGTGGCTGATTGGGCTTGTTCTTAGCATTTTCATGCCAGATTATTTTGATGGTATCTATTTACTCGTATGAAAGCTATGGATTTCATTAAAGCTCATAAATTTAGTGTATGGTAAAATTTAGTCATTTGCATTAGCAAATGCAGGTTTTCATAGTGTACAACTGTGAGACAATGTCTTCCTGACCAAAAGAATTTGCACCTTTTCAGAAAATGCAAATGTTCCTTGGAAATGCCTGTGTTTTACTGTGAAAAGTCCTCAAGATGAGGAGCTGGAAGCAGGTTCCCTCAACAGGTTCAGGCGTTCAAAGCAGGAAGCAATGCCATCAGCAGTTGCTCTGTCTTCAAGCAAAGTAAATGCTCAGGGATCTTCAAATCATCAGCCTCACTTGTCCTCACACAGATAATCTCCAAGTTGCCAATAACTGTTTTCTTGAGTAGCCCCTCCTCAGTCCCTCAAAAGGTGACCACTGTCTCCTCTCAGGTCCCTGCCTGATCTTCACTGCTTTTGTATCTATCTGTGCAGCGGTGGCTCTTATACTGAGAATGCTGGAGTCAGCCCCACCAGAAATTTCTAAGCCTTTCTGAGTTTTATTTCCTTCCCCTGTTAAGCACAGATGGTGCACGGGCCAGAACAGGAGATGTACTAGATCATCACCCACTCAGAGGCATTAAAGGTACTACTCTCCAGGTGAGGGGAAAACCGGTAGCAGTACGCAGAGCTCTCACTGGAGAAGACCAGCAGGAACAAACGCAGCCAGCTCAAAGCCAGCCCTGACCTATCTGTTTCCTTGCTGCTATCAAGTTTCATTTCTTTCTTGGTAGGAAAACATGAGCTGGAGTTGCTGAAGGTGTAGTATCTCTCTCACCTGCTAGCTGTATGCAGCAGTGCCTGACGGGTGCAGCAGGCACGTGCCTGGGAACTGCTCTTCAAAGCCCCTCCAGACCCCTGGGAAATAAGATTGTCCCCAAGTGGTGGGTGAAACAGTTTTTGTCACTGGCAGCCCATGGTGGTCGGTGAGGAAGGAGTGAAGCGAAGTTGTGCAAGGACTTCTGGGGTCCCACAAGGCTTCACAGGTACTGTCTGGAAGTGACTAAAACAAATGCGTCATGAAGAAATAAATTCAATGCCCATTTTTGAATATGCGGATTAGGATGGACAAGGCTGTGCCATCTTTTTAGACGGGTGCAGGCAGGAGGATATGGTGGAGAATTGAAGTCTGTGGCACTGCTGTCCAGTTTCTGATCTTGGTCTTTTGCAGATTTTTTTTTTTTCCCAATACCTGAACTCTTAAAAAGCCATTAGGATCCAAACACTGTCCTTTTCATGTGGTGGTTGTTGTTATTTGGGTTTGATAACTTCTGAATGTGCTTCCAAGTTATGAGAGAGCCCCTTGCCTGGGTCAGCGGAGTTGGTTCTGGACTGACATTTTGGTCTGTCGAGAGTCTAATTTTCAAACAAAAAATCCATGTGTAGCCTTTTTTTTCCTATTGAGCAACCAGTAAGTCCACCTTCATTATGAGACAAAGGATGGTGTGAGCTTTCAACAGGCAATGGTTGAATATTCTTTACCCAAAAGAAACCATACTGCACTTTGCCAGTATAAAACACACTCCCACCAAGCAGACATTAAACAAAAGCACTCGTTTGGGGGGGAGGTTGAAGCTGCCAGCTGTGATCAGATGACAGATATTTTTGTTAGGAAATGATACCTTTCTCTGATTTCCTGAGAGGTTGAATATAAAGCATAAAACAAGGGACAGTGATGAAATCCAGAAGAATTATCTCTTGTGTATTCTGCTGGAAGAGAGTAAACAAGTACCTATATGCCGCCGAGGTACAAGAGGCACTGTTTGGACAGCTGCATTGCCCATTGAAAGGTGCTGCTTGATAGCAGCTTGGTGATAATAATGCTAGTTTCATATAAGGTTCATATAAAACCGTACATCTCTATAGAGACGGCTGTGTTAATAAACCCTACAAAGCAGAGAAGCTGGATTTTCTGATGCATACCAACTACTAATGTAAAACATGCTCCAGTGAGAATTCCTTGAAAAACTGCATTTACTGCTGCAATAATAGTAAAAGGTCACCTTGGATCACATTTGCAAAAGGTCAGACGCTGGTGGAGATAACAGCCTGTGCACACAGAGCAAAAGTTGGTAGGTTCATTGTAGTTCCATCTGCAGCCGCAGCTGAAAACCAATCAGGATTAGACATGGAAAAAAGTTTCTTCCATTTTGACTGATTCTGTGGTGGGAGACGGATTATTCATATAGCAAGGAATGTCTCTGGGCCTGGTAAAAACTTTCAAAAAGGCAGAAGTATTTTTAAATGCACCATTGTGCTGAGCTCCTCTTGCATTTCTGTTCTTGAGATGTACTGGGATGAATGCATGTCTTCAAAATGGTTATGCCAGCACAGTTTCATAGAATAGCTTGTTTAATGTGACATGGCACAAGGTATGTAATGCAAAATGTATGTATGCACGCTTTCCAGCTTGGCATCTGTAGTATAAATCTCGTAGGCATAGGAAATTGTTATCCTCAGTTTCCTGGGAAGTTTTCAGTATGAAATGGTTGGAGTTCAGTTGTTTGTGGCAGTGGATTCTGCATTCTCTAAAGTCAGTTCTGCGGGAATTTGAGAAACGCCTCCCTCACAAGTTGTTGCTCTCTTCTCCAGCCCCCCTGGAGCCCCACCAATAGCTGACAAACCTCAAGCACAAGGGTAAAGAAGTGTGTACTGAATACTGCCTCTCCAGCTGTTCTCAACCAGATGTGCTGAAAATGTTGCAAGCTTATTCTCAACATTGTGGCTTTTTGCTTTAAAGAAAATATATTCCTGGAGAGGTCCCCATAATTGAAATGGTCCCAAGAGGAATTAGCATTTCTGTACACATGAGCTGTCTCTCCATCAGGCCCAGCAGAGGCAGTGAGGAGGGGGTTTGTGGGACTGAGGATCCCATCTAAGAAACTCCCAGTCATCTTCACCATCTTGCAGTCCAGCCTCTCTGGTTCTTATATAAATTATATGTGATCTACTCCAGGGTAGTTCAGGGGAAGTTAATTCAGTTGTGATGGATTTACATTGTTTTGAATGATTCTGCTGGTGATATTTATTTGTGACAGGGCACAGTCCAGAGATGCCCAGTGAAGTCTGTAATGCTTGTCCCTGCGCAGAGGGTAAATGAAGGTCTTTGCCTAATGAATTTATATTCCATGATAAGCAAAGTGCGCCTTCTTTCTCCAAATTATCTGGTATCAGTTAAGAGACACAAGAAATGTCATTTATCTTTGAAAATGAAACGTTAGGACGCGTGTCAGAGGCTCCCAAATGCTTCAGTGAAAGACGGCAGCATATATTCATGGCTGGAGTCTGCCCTTAAATGTGATCGCGTTCTCTGTTGCCCCTAATTCCATCACTGTGACCCTCGCGGTATAAGGTGTAATATAAAGCAGCAACTGACAGTAGTTACTGCAGCTGCCCAAGACCTGACAGGGTTTTACTGAGTACACAAGAGCATTCGGTACCATTTATTGCGAGTCTCTGAAGGATGCAGAGTGATCAGCGTTCTTGGAAATGAATGGGCTTTTCATGTTGCTGATTTCATTTCTGGGGATGGACACAGCACTCCCGAAAGCAAGGGATTAATAGTCCTGGCTGGATGCGAGCAGAGTGCAGCCAGCACTTCTTGCTCTGACGCTTGAATCAGACACTGAAAATAAAGTGTGGGACTCGGAAAGCGGTTTCCAAATATTTGACAGAGAACTACCAGTGAAACTCAGTGCTATTCCTATTTCTAGGCTGCCAGCAATATCTAGTAAATTTTCCCAGAGAATCGCTGCTGTCCGCGACATGGCTTCGACCTTGCTTGCTCTTAACCCCCTTGTTCTGCTTAAGATTTACCTTTGCCTGTGGGGCAGTTTGATGTTGCTAAGCAAAAAAGAGTAGTTGTGTCTCTGGCATGTTTGGGGCACTCGCGCTGCTAGGCTGACACTTCAAATAAGCCTCAGGGGCTGAAATGCCGACCAGGGCTGCTACCTCTGGCATCCAGTTAATTTTTTTTGTACAAAATGCAGCAGAGGCTCCAAGGAGGCATCGCCAAACAGTGAGCGCTGGAGTTGAAAGACCGAGAGAGGGACCCTTTGTCTGAGCACCAGAGGAGCTGTACGGGAGCCAGGAGCTTGAAGCAGGGGCCCGGCGGAAGGGCCCTGGGGCTGGGAGACAGAGCGGAGCCCGGAGCTGCGCCCCGGCTGGGCTGCGGGCCCCGCGGGCAGCGGCCCGCGCAGGGCGGCCTAGGCCGCGAGGAGCAGCTCCAGCCATGCCGGTGCTGTCCTCGCCTCGCCCGCGGCTGCTGCGTGGCTCTCCCCGGCCCTGCCCTGCCACTGCGAGGCGGCAAGCCCAGCGGGCCATGGGAATCTGGCGGATGGCATGGAAGCATGCATCACCCGACGGCTTCCTGAGCCCGGGCTCTGTGAACGCTGCCGCACAAACCGCTGCAGCGGCGCCCACGAGGCGATGGCTCGCGGGTGCGCGACTGCAGTCCCGCACAGCCCTGCTGCCACAGAGAGTGTGTGCCTCCCCTTTCTGTTGGAAGTGGTAGCAGGTATTGACGGAGTTGGGTTTTCACCATCTCAACTTTACAAGGTGCCTAGATGGAATATTGATGGATTTGGGCCTCAGAGTGACTAATTAGCATGCAGGATTCCTCAAAAGGGTTAACATGGGATCTTTTTAATTGTCAAAAGAGTTTCAGGCTATTAGCGTTGGCATATTCTTCAATAATCTGTTTTATTTTTACCTGCTGGGAGCTTAATTAAAAAACAAAGAGGCTCAATTTAAAGCCCATTACTATGCTAATTTTGTAAGAACTGGGCGGTGATTAAGAAGCTTTAAAAAGAGGAGTTTAGTTTGCTCTAGGGAATGGGTTGGAGGCAGGTTTTATTTCGTTTCATTAGCTAGCTACAATTATTTATAAACTAAATGGAAATGATATTAAAGCGTAATGAAAAAAACAGCATCTATGTATTATTGAACAGCAGAACTTTTTTTAATTTAGCATCTAAGTGTGCAGAGCCTTTATTACTGCAACCTGCAGTTAACGCAGCTAAATGCAGTTGTTAAATATAAAAGGCTTTTTAAATATGCCCATAAATACAGCGCTGTCTGGTTTGCTTTTCCTATAGATCACTAGAGTAAGTTTATAAAGATATCAACGTGACAATAAAGATGAACTACTGTCTCTTTTAAAAAAGATTTTATGAGGTTTTATGCAGGAAAATTTTTTAACAGAATAAATTGCAAAGACTTATTTTTTTATACTATGTATGTAATGCTGTGTAATCTAACAGCGCCACAAACTTTCTGCTGTCTTTTGCCTGTTGTGCAAGCCCAAAATAATATGTGCAATTCCAGCAGTGTGAGGTGTACCTGGGAGGAGTGGCTGCATCGAACGGACGTTCAGAAGCTGAATGCCAGGCAGGTACCAGCACAGCAAGGGCTACAGATGTTTCTGTGGATGCGGTCTGTGAGAGGGTGGGAGAGAGCAGCAGCAGGAAAGCCTGGTTCCCAGTTTGGCCATGTGACTGGGCAGTGGGAGAATGGTGCTCTGGGTGCAGAGATGCACAGGGACAGGGAGGGGCTGCAAGGTTGGCAAGAGCCCAGGAGAGGGTTCCAAGCCCAGGCAGCAACTTTGAGCTGAATCCCCAAAACAGGGGTATCTGTTTGTGGTACCTGTGAGGATGTGGGCAGGGAGATGCTCCCTGTATCTGCCAGAGGAACGGGTAAAATGTGTGTATCTTCCCAGCCGTGGGAGGAGGAGGAGGAGGAGGTGAGCCTGTGCATGGAGGATCCACATCTCTGGTGGCACCAGGGCCTTCTACAGAAATAACGCTTTCCTATAAAATATGTAGCTATTCCAGCTCAGGTGGCATGAATGAGATCTGGCTAGCCTGGCCCACCTAGTAGCTAAGTTACCTTAGCATTTGAATTCACACTGAAACAGTTGCTCCGGTCTTCTGAAGGAGCATAAATTCCAAGACCCAATGACTGGCGCTGCCGTTCAGTGCTGAAACCCTTTGTACTGCTGCTCATTTTGGGAAAACCCTCTTGCAGTGCTGGGGGTGGGGAGTGGGAGGAAGCCTGGACCAACTGTCAGAGTCAGCGTCCACCAGGCAGAGGGTCCAATGAGGAGGAAAGCTGGCCGGAGGGCCAGCAGCTGATGCCAGCCCACCCTCATGGGCTGCCCAGGGCAGCTGGCGTTTAACCTCTGTAAGAGTCCATGTCAGTCTGGCTGCATCACGAAGCTCTAGGCATGGGTGGCCAAGCTTCCCCAGAGTGTCTTTGCTCCCATGACAAGGGAACATCTGCATCCGTACGTCTGGTCTTTAGAAAGCCTGTTCTCTTTAGCACGCCACAGAACAGACGCTCTGCTTTCCTTCCACCTGCAGGAGACCGGCAGTGGAGCTTAAGACTGGCCTGGGGCCGCTGTATTTCTTGGCTATGGAAGCTAAGTCTTGGCCATGAGATTGGCACGTGTGCAGGTATGGGCCATGGGCTGGGTCTCCTACAACTGTGCAGGCTGCAAATGTTTACATGGCTCCTGCAGGGAGGAGTTGCACAAGCACTGGGAGGCTGCAGGCAGCCACACAAGAATGCATTTCCACTCTGCATTGCTCTGTGTTTCAGACCAGCATTTTCTGAGTGAATTCTACTGCTGTGAGGTTGTGTTAATACGTGGGGCCAGGAAGGTGGCTGTGCATCAGATGGGTATTGCTGCTGGGCGATGGTGATCTGCAGGCCAGGGCTCGGAGGATGCCTGGAGAGAGCGGCCACCTCAGCTGCTGCAGCCAGGAGGGGGGTCCTGCAGGAGCCCCCATCCCTGTGGCTCGCTCTGTGCGCAGGGGGTGAAGGAGGCCATGCCAGCACCCAGAGCTAGCCCCAGTGTCAGGCAGCATGATACCTCTTTACTGCCCCCTCAATTAGCCTTTTTTATTTGTCTGTATCAGGAAACGGTGTGAACGGAGACAGTGTGAACTTCATTATGGGAAATCTGTAAGAAGTGGGCTTTTTTTCCCCACTTGTGTTGAGCTTTGCAACTGAGAAGTCAGGGGCCCATCAACAACTGAGCCATTTCACCTCTCAAACCATGACCATTTCTCTCGTAAATTTACATTTCTGGGGCCAGGATTTGTATATTTTCCCTGTGTTTAGAAAGTGTTTAGTAGGTACTACTGTCCAAATAAAGACATTAAAGTGAACAAGCAGGCATATGTAAGAAACCCACACCATTTGTGCATTTATTTGCTTGAGACCTAAACTAACCCTGATGACAGTAGTAACTGGACCAGCCCGCTCCAGGAAACAGGAAAGAGCTGGCACTTTCACAGTGAACTGTATGACAAAAATGGCACTATTTTGCTTTCTTCTGATGACTATGAACCCCTTCCCCAAGTCCACGTCCAGGAGTGACTATTTTCCAGACAGAATCTGTGAATTGCCTAGGCACTCTCGAGACTCCTGTCCTGAGGTTTGGGCTTTTCACTGGTATGTATCTGATTACACGAGGATTTATAACTGTAGAGACATGTTTCATGACAGAGCTATTGCTGTTGGTTCTCAAACTTATTTTTAATTAAATTTTTGATCTTCCTGCCATTTCATCTTTAATTCTATAACAACTTTATACTTCTCACACCAAAATGGTTGGTGGGGCATCTCTAACTTCAGTAGTTGTTGCAGCCAGAAAAGTGATTCTTGATGAAAGAAAGAAGTTACGAGAAGGGTGAATACAAGAATTAAAATTACTTAGTGACTCAAATATCTGTAGAAACCAGCAGGACTTCTGCTGTCAAAATCTTCTGTGTGGATCCTGAGTTTGTCAATGAGGAGCAATGTTCTGGAGCTGTTTAGGGTCTGTCAAATCAAAGCTCACCATGTTGCTTCCACAGTCACATTGGGGAGAAAAGCCTAACGCTGCAAGTCTACTGTTCCTGTGGGTAAACTCAGGGCTGAGCCTAGCCACAGAGCTGCCTCTGGAGATAAAGCTCATACAGCAGAATAGCTTAAAATCCTCTTTTGGTTCTAAAGGCAAACCGGGCTATCCAGGATCCCTGAGGTCTTAAATGTCCCTTGGCCTTCTTTTGACCCTGTATACACCTTACATTCTTCCTTTGATGATTGACACTCAGTGGGTATGTGCCTTCGGGCAAACTGAAGTTGTAGCTGCTTCTTCATCAAAGCAACTGTTTACAGCTGGTTTGAGTTGGATGCCAATAAACAGTATTCTTTTTGTCTCAAAATAAAAAGCAGCTTAAGTCCCTAATGATAAGGATTTTGTGCTTTGTAGAGGAAAAACTCAGCTAGGTTGGGACAGCCAGCCACTCAGCTTAGCAAGTCAGAGTACTTTATACTTCCAGCTAAACCGCTTTTATCTCCTCAAGTGAGTGGGCTATAGATTCTTATCATTGTGGCAGAAGTGATGAGGGTAACATCTTTAGTTGGAAATCATTGGCAACATGTGGAGAAAGCTTAAGATGTTGTCACACTTTAACTTGGTCCTAATCTGTTCAAAGGCAGTTCATACTTTCTAACTGCGCCAGCAGGTAGTGAGAGAGAGTCAAAGACCATCAGGGTAAAATAGCTCATGCTTTTCTTTGGAGATTTTATGACTTTCATAAAGCGGGTACAAAGAAAGTGCAGCGGTAACTGTTATTGTCTAAATGAAGAGCTTATGTTCACCCAACCATATTTCATTAACTTGTACACCCAAGCTTCTACATTTCCTGCCTGCTTGGTGCAGTGCTAGAAGTAAATCTTAAATATTTTAATGCCTAGTGTCAGTGAAATGGGAATAAGAGAAATGCGCAGATCAGCCGTTCCCCTTATGTGACCATCTGACGTGTCCATTGCGACCAGCAGGTCGCACGTACAAGCGTGTGCTGGAGTGTCACCTGTGGCATTCACAAAATTTCCAGGGCAAGCTGTTTTGTGAATTGTGGCATGTGTTGATGTGAGATCCGAAAAAGGAATCATTTTCCTTCCAACAGCAAATCGAGACACTGCTAACAACACTTTAATGTCAAAGCTGGGGATTCTGTGAGGGAATAGTAGGAAATAGATTTAGGACCGAACTCTCAATGGAGCTAAGCATTTTTAAAGTCTTCTTACCTGTGAATGAGGACCCAATTCCGTTCCTGATAGTGTCAAAGGAGTTCTTCATTTCACTTACTTGAAGCAAAAACTGACACAGCTTCTCCTCCTTTCTTTATCTTTAGCAGATGATCTTAAGAACCTAAGAATTACTGGTGAGCAAACTTAATTCTATTTCAGCAAATATTCTGTTAAAAAAAAAAAAAAAAGAAGTGTTTTGTCAACTTTGTAGAAAGGACAGTACAGGCAGACCAGGATTTTTTTTCAGCCAGATATTCAACAAAGCACCTAATTTTTGAAAACATTTACAGAACCCTCAGGAATACCGTGAGCTATTTCTGTGCTTTTATAGAACAATTCCAAGCCGTACAAATTTTCTCACCAAAAGAACGGAATACCGTACTGATATGATGTGGTGGGAATTTTGTACACTTTCTCTGTAACAGGCATCTCTTATTTTTTTCTCTCTGTATGCACGTGTGTGTGTTCGTGTGTGTATAATATATACATACACACATAACCAAAAGCTAAGTAGTATTTTCCAGCTTTGACCTACTTGCAAGTTTTCATTTAATTAAAAAAAATTCTGAAAAAGTTAATAAAATGTTTAGACAAACCTTTCAGTCTTGTGAGCTTAAGGGAATAATCCTCTTTGCATACCTAATAATGTTGTTGGTGTCTAATGGGATTTCATTTTCACACATGTGGAAGTGTCCTGTGTGATATATGTTTAACTGCTGGAATAACTTAAAACCTGTGCTAATGTTCCAGGCAAAAGGAGAGTCTGGGCATGCTATAGGGCCTTGCTTACTGATAAATCTTTTTGTATGGGTTTAGAAAGTCTAGTCTACCAAAGTCTGAATACAAACACAGATGCTGATAGCTAAGTCTTTAGGACTCTGTCAGCCGTATTTGGCCTTACAGAAGCTAGGAGATTTTGGTTGTTCCATGTTAATCTAAAAATTCAGTTTATAGAGCAACTATAGTAATCGTCCAAGCTAGAATAACTAAGCTAGTCTGTTCATTAATGTAAAAAAAGATGAATCAGATGTTCAGAGTCTTCAAAAAAGCCTGCATTAAGAGAGCTATTTATTTTACATCGTAATATGAACAATATGTAATTGACATGATGTTGACAAGAGTAACTCCACATTATAAGAATAAATTATCATTCCTAGACGTTGCAAGGCACACCTTTAGTTGCCTGAGTTTTGGGGTTTGGTTTGGTTTTTTTTTTAGTGTTCCTTTTCATTTTTCAGTGGTCCTTTTTACAAAGTTTCTCGCACAGCTCTGTGCCTCTGGTAAGACTCTTCTGCCTTATCAGAAGAACAAGGTTTGTGGAAGAAGGACAGTAAAGAGAAACTATGCGAGATGATTGGGGGGAAAGAAGTTTTCATCCATTAAAGGTCAGGCTAATAGAGCATGATTTAGAGCAGAATATAGTGGGGACTTTTGTAAGACAAACAGCAACTTTTCATGCTCAGATGGGGATTCTTGGGTTAAATTGCTATCTTTGAGTTCTGAACTTGGAAAGGTATTAAAGTGGAATTAAACCTTTACACAATCCGGCTCTTGTGTCATTCAGGATTTTTTTGGGTTCTGTTTAATTGTACATCACAGCAGGGTTCTGAGTGACTGGTGCTCTAAAGAAATGAGGGGTAGGGTTAAGTCTGCAGCCCACTGCTCTCTGCTAATCCTTCTTGTTCCTTGAAGAAGGATTTACTTTTGCTGCCAGCTTGTGAAAGATTTTCCTCCTCCCGAAGAGATTGTTGTGGCTTTCCTGGGGAGGTGTGGTTGCTATAGCAGGGAGTCACGCCTGGGTATTCTCTCAAACCCTACTGAGAATGGGCCAAAAAAGAGCTGAAGAAGAGTAAAACTGGGGATTAAAAAATGGAACAATGGGAGACAGGAAGATAGGAGTGGGAACAAATGGGAATTACAGCACCAAAAATAATGCAAAGTGACAAAAAGAGGAAATAGAAAAATAATAGCTGACAGTCGGACTGAAAAGAGAAACACTACAAAAGAACAATTTATTTTCAACAGGCAAAGAAAATAAGAGGGCATCTGGGAAATAAGACACAGGCCTGTGTTGAGGGCTTTTTTGGTTCTTACTGTATTGCAAACATGTATGCACCAAATGTACCAAACTTTCTCCATACCCCCTTCTCAGTTCTACCTTTCCCACAATCTGTTTATTCAAAACAAAATCTTCCTGGGTTTTAAGCTGTACGTTTACTTATTTGCTGTTAAATGATATTTCTAATCGTGTGTTCCTAGGGACTAAGTGTAGGGTAATTCTGGGCTTTTAATATAAAATATTGACATGTAGATCAATAACAGAAGACCCAACTCTGCTCCAATTCTGTTCTTGAATGCTTTCCAGAGAAAAAACTGCCTCCAGGAAAATGCCAGTGGGCACTTGGTTTTGCTGCTGCTTACTGGAGACAAATTCTTCAGCTCTTACCATGGCAATGCCCCTGACATAAGTACCTGGTCCTGCCTCTGCCTGGGCACTGTGCTCAGCCACTGCAGGAGTGGAGACTGCGCCTCCCTCCTCACCCCACCACAGTTGTGTCCCTACGTTGTGTTGACCAGCTCATCGCTATATCATAGAGCTTACCTTTAGGATTTTTAGATGCTGCATTTTGCTCCTAAAACCCGCTGCTCTACAAATCAAGTGCAGCCTAATTTTGCAAAGATCCGAATATTTTCATCTCAGTGAAAGAAGCAGAAGTTTTCATTCAGTTTAAAGTTTGTCACATTACAAATAAAATTTAAAAAGACGCCAGTCCCACATCTAACAGCAAATCTCTCTGAATGCCTTTCCTGCACCCTACTGCTTTATATATAGGAGAGGCAGAGAGATGTAACAGATGAAACATTTTGTTTATGAAGTGTCTATGTTTTGTTTTATTTCACATGTTTTTGCAATATAGATAACAGATTACACCACAGAGCTTTCATTGCCTTGTGCTATAAAGATACTATAAAGCCTTTCTGGGTATTAATAATAGATTGTGTTGATGAGTTTGGAGAAGCCGGCAATAGACCCCCCACTGTAAAGACATTAACACCACAGGACTAAGGTATCTTTCCCTTGCAAATCAGTTGCTAAATTGGCTGTGCTGATGGGTTTGGGCACAAGCTCTTGTACAGCATCAGTGCAGCAGGCACAGGAAGTTATTTTGTTTTATACTGGCAAATAACGTTTCTTCCTCTTAATGTTCTTAGTTGAGAGGAAAGGCCATGTGTAAATTCTTTCCCTAAGTCATTCTTGCCAGCCAAGAAATAACTTAGAAATTACATTTGAATTGCTTTGACACACGATTATTTTTTTCTGTAAAAGTGAAGGCCAGGGCAGTGAATCACCAACAGTACAATTTCCCCACTTATCGGGCCTTTAGGGTGAATTTTCATATAAAAATTATATTAGAAGAATTTCCCTGTGTTGTTGGCGATGTAAATTCAAAGGCAACTGTAAATTCAGTATGCCACTTAGTGAACAAGAAGGATAAGACGTCTCATCAGACTAGTGAATATTCAGCATGCTGGAGACAGGCAGTCCTCACGCAGAGCTGGGCTATGAAATAAGGCCCCCTCTCCACACAGAGCGCGAGCCATTTCGCCCACTGGAAATCAGTGAGGTTGTACAGGTGGAAATAAGGATGGTTTGAGTTTAATATGTGTAAATAACTGAATGAAAATCCAAAGGAAGAAAAATGAGAAAAATGTTGGTTTTCGGTAATGACCTAGCTCAGTAGAGTTGCAGCAGAAGTACAAACTCCCCAACACGTACTATGCTTTTGTAGCACTTTAGTGTAATTTGAAGCAATACAAAAAGCACACAGCAGAAGCCTGTTTAGCCTTTTTTAAACTCATAGACAAAAATAACATTATTTCCCAAATGTTTGCACTGTCTAAAAATATAATTCTAACAAAATCATCATATTTTGTTAATCCATTAGGTGGCTTAATTGCAGCCCTGGCTTTATCAATTCAATTGGCGCCTTTAACTTTTATAACAGTTTCTATTCTACAGAACAGATTAGGAGAAAATTGCAGCCATAATCTGTACAGTGCAATTGCTGTGCTATAAAGAGGAATGGGAGTAGCTGAGAAGAGCAATTGGATTCCCAAAGGTGGAGCACAGTAGAGCAATATCAGTGACTTTGTAAATGAAAAATTGTTTTAATTCCCTTCTAACAGCAATAATTCGATTCTTCATAAATTTTTCCATCAAAGTGTTGTAAGGAAAAAAGCTATAAAATAGAACTGTATGGCAGTGATGGAAGACAGCTGAACAAAGCGGTCAATTAGGGGATGAAAATTAAGCGAAGAGAAGAATCTATTCTGTCACATTCTGCTTGAAGCGAGAAACTCCTCTGCACTTTACATTTTATGTTTTACTTTATAGTTAAGGAAGATGTAACTTTTTAGGTCATTCTGGCCCCACTTGAGCAAGTTACATTAAGATGGCAGCTTTGAATTCTGTGTGCCTTTATGCATTTTAGTGAATCCATTTGTCTTAGCGTCATGGTTCTGACCCCTGAATTGCCACTGCACAGAGCTTTGGCATGGTCAGCGAATGCTGGGCCCGCCCACAGAAGGGATTTGGAGATGCCTTAGCTGCAGGAGCTGGGGTTGGGTACCAGGTGGCTGGGGAGTCCTGTGCCTGGTGACCTGAGGACCTCTCGCGAAGGTGACGAGCAGTTACCTATCACCACGTGAGGGCGTGGCTGTCCCAGTCTCTTCCCCTGCCAAACACCCGCCCCATCAGAGCAGGCAGCAGCTGAGTCCTGTCTTGGTGTGTTGGGAGGGAGCTGGAAACTGCTGGTCTTCATGAAGGTCCATCTGGACTGGCCCTCACTGGTGGAGCAGCTACAGGGATCCATTGGGGTCCTGAGCTCTGCTCAAGAGGGGATGTCAGCTTGCTGTCCACAGATGACTTTTTTCCTTTGTTGAAACTATGTAAAGAGAGAAAATTAACACAGGGCAGGAGACTTCTTGGCAGTTGTCATTTCTGTGGGGGTGAAGGCCAGTGATAGTGGTCCGGCCAGGACTGCCACATGGCACAGAGGTATGCGCAGTGCTGCCGTCCCTGCTGCTAATGGGAAGCAGAGTCTAAAAATGAACCAAATCCTGGTTCTATCGAGGCAAATGGGACTTCTTCCTTTTATTCCAGTGGGAAGGAAATCAAACGAAGGGTAGTATTTTTGTGGATATGGTTGTGACACAAGCCGTTGTCTGGGTATGGCCATCCTGTGATGCCGCCTGGGGCCCACGTTTGGTGGACAGAGCGGTTATGTGAGCTTGTGGCTCTGACAATGTTTGTGGTCAAACTCCCACCAGCTTCAGAGCCAGATTTCACTTAGCATGGGATAACACATGGTCTCTATCATTATTTTATCCATTAGGTTGCCTTTGCATGGCAGTATAGCACTTCTGATGAAAACACAGGTAAAATGTTCATGGGAAGAAAAAAGTGACTCAGTACCAAGATATGCTACATTTTAATCTGTGAATCCAAATCTACATTGTGAAGCACAGTTTTAAAGCAAGCTTTCACCAGTAGTTAGTGTTCTTACTACAGCACCTGTGGATGGAGGGTTAATAAATGTTTTCTTCAGTTCTCCCTGAAGAAGAAAAAGGTTTCTTTGTTTTAGTTTCTCTCTAAATATTACATTTTTTTTCCTAGAAACTTTTAATTTTTGTGCATGTTTTATTACTACTTGGTGAAAGGGAATTAGCTTTCTTTTACTGAAGTTTCAGCGACGAAATTGGCTTTAATAAACTATGTAATGATTTTTTTCTGCAGGGAAAATATTTAAAATGGGTTGTTTCTTTTTTAGGGTTTGGGTTTTTTTCAAATCATAAAATTATAATATTTCTGTTTTGCTTTAGTGCATTTGAGATGTTTTGAATGTTCAGAATTCAGTGTAACCAAGCAACAGTTTTTCTTTTTTATAAGCACCCATGAGCTGTAAGATGCTACAAAAACGTTCAAGTCCTATGCTGGAAAAAACCCCATGCATAGTGTTTTCCCCATTCTATGTCATCTAAAGAAGACGGAAGTATCAAAATTTCTCCCAAAGAACAAGTAACGGATGTCATTCATTAGTAATTTAATTTCTTCCTTTAATAAAACTCAGTTGTGTGAAAAGCATAATGTATTTTACTTCAGCTCTAACATATTTCGTACTATATGAGTGCCAAGCGAACTCCCAGCTGGCTATATAGCCATGACAGGGGTATTGTATACAGGCTATTATCAGAAAGAAAAGCATCAGAGCTAGAGACTATACCTACAATATTTACAAAAGCTTGTGACCACCATCTTTGCATATTTATTAGATAAAGAAAAGCCAGGTATCTGCTGTGGTTTCTTGCAACACATGTCAGAGTTAACACAGAAAGGAAAATGATTTAGCATCTCTGATAGGTAGACAGCAGCATCTGTCCTCTTGCATATATCAAACATGGCTTAATAACTTCCTATTTACTGCTTCACGGCAGAGGTCCAGTAAATAAACAACCTGACTGAATTAGTCTATTTTTATACCTCTGTCCTGTATAACAAACCTCTTGAACCACACTTAATATGAACAGCAAATTTCGCACTGCGCATGGAGATCTCTCAGCACAGATTAAATTAGTTATAATAAAACAATTAAAATCTATTTGCCCACAGACAGGAGGAAATGAAGGACCTGGGTGAGCAATAGATAGGTAAAGGGTGAGTTGTCAGGACATCAGAAGAGTAAACAGCAGAACCGTGATTCTCAGGAGCATAGCAGGGTCAAACTTACTGCAAGATAACTGCGCGAGAGATAATAAATCAGTAGTACGTATTAAACACCAGATGGTTGTGCCATGCAAGAAGGCACAATGGATCATGTAACTGTGGTTGTTTCTAAGGATTACTGATTCAGCCTGACTTCACAGGGATATCCTAACAAATAAAATCTTTATGGCCTCTTCCGCTGGTGAACATTTTCATCTACTGTTTAAAGACAGGACCACATGTATTAGTGTTTTCATTGCCCCTAATATATATGCAAAATTAATTTGTTAAGTTCACCCAGTTTTAGCTGGTGAAGATTTTTTGACCATCTAATACTGTAAAGTTGCTTCACAGCAATTATTACAAATACTCAGATGGACAGACAGGCCATTGTTCCAAGCTTTAGCTCAGCTGAATCCCCCAAGTGTTTCAGGCATAGAGGCAAACACACTTAAAAACTCCTAAACCTATTGAGTTGTCTTTCAAAATTGTCCAGGCAACAGAATTTATTTATAAAACTTGCGATCGTTGATTCAAAACAAGGTTTTCTTGTTCTGCTTTCCTCCTTTGTCCTCTTTGAACAATTTTCTTTGGAATGTTTTCGTTGTGCTTAGGAGTCGGAGATTTCCTGGGGCTTCTAATAAAGGCATTTGATTTCCACTCTCCACATACTTTAACAAGTCCAAGGATTTTGAGGTTTGACGTTAACTTAAGAGAGCTGGAGATAATCAGCCATGGGGGTAAAAAGTCAGAGTTATGCAAATTATTTGTAAAATGTATAGAAAGCAAAAGAAATATTTCTTTAAATGTGGTTGGTGTGGGACAGAGTCTTTGTCCCAGCACAGAATATCTGCATGCTCCCCTTCAAATTTATGGCTTTGATTGAAACCTGTGAAGGGGTGATCTGTAAAGTATTCCTGCTATCCTACACTTCTCAACAGGTTTATTACCATTCGTTTATAAAATGAACAGTCTAATGAGCAGTGTTTTAGATCACAGATATCAAAGTCTGGTCATTTGTCAAGATTAGTTTCCTGTTGTGAGATTGCCTTGTGCAAAAAAGAGTGCATAACCTTGGGTTAGTCTCTGGAAGCAGAAAAAAATACCTATAAACACTTTATAAGATAGAATTAATGAAGATTTTATAATCTCAGAATTAAATCCAACATGGTGCAGTATGTGTGCGTGTATTTGTATGACTGCATGTTATAACGTGGAGAGTACCGAAGTACAGAGTATGGAATTTTCTTATGTTGACAATGGACGAATTAAAGATATGAAGTCCATGCAGTATTGTCAGGCCAATTTAATGTTAATCTGAATGAGTTGATACTACATTGACGACAATGTAATTCGTTATAATTAAAAGACAGACTGCCTTTGGAAACATGGCTGTGAAAGCACCATCTCTGGCAATAGTCAATTGCCAATAAATAACACAAAATATTTTCTATTTATGTGTTAGACATCTTTTATTTTGAAGAAAAAGAGAAAAAAGCCAAACACTCAGTAAAGCAGTGTGACAGCAAAGGTGTTACTCAGGTAAACAATGTGCTCCATAGCACAAGGCTAAGAAAGTAGATTATTTTTACGTCCCCGTCAGAATACACGCTGAAGGGGGGTATGCGCTTTCCTCGTTAACATTATTTGTAAGCTGTATTACATCTGTGTTTTCACTTTCACTGGACGGTGGCATATTTTGTGGTTTGCTGGAAGAAAACTGGACGCAGCACGGCCTCGCCTACGCCGATGCGCCGCGCCCCGCACCCCAGCGCGGGGCCCCGGGCCGCGCCCCGGCGCCAGCGCGCCCCCCGTCCGCGCCCCCCGTCCGCGCTCCCCGTCCGCTCCTGGCGGGGGAGGGGAGGTGGGAGGCTGCCTTCTGGCTGGCCGTTCCCGCTCCGCGCTGCCTGCGCGGGGCTGCGCGCAGCTGCGGCCGCGGGCGGCGGGGATGGGCCGGTTCGGCGGGACCTACTGCGCGGGCTGCTGGAGCCGGCGTCTCCGCCAGCGTCTCCTTTCAAAGAGAACCAAGTCCTCATGCTCCCAGCGCCTGCCAGAGGCCGGCTTCTGTGGGCTGCCTGCAGCGGGGGCTGCTGGAGCAGGCCTCCCAGCTCACTCTTTCTGAGGAAAACCCCCGCGCGAAGTGCGCTGGTCAGCCGTCTTTTCGTTGCCGGCGCGACCCCCGTGCTGCGGGTCCATCGCGGTCGCCGCCGCGGCACCGCTGCAGAGGTTTCCAGGCAGATCGCAGTGGCGGGATCGCCGCCGCTCGCCGGAGTGTCCCTTTTAAGGTTCCTCAGGCCCGCGACGCCCGTGCAAACGAAGCCGGGAACCCGCAGGCTGCAGGAAGAGCAGCCGCCGCCGCGCTGCCCGGCCCGGCTGGTGCCTCCGCAGCCCTCAGAGCTGGCACCACGCGCAGGGGCTGTCCCGCCCCTCCTGGTAGCCGCGCGCTGGCTCGCGCGGGAGCGTGCGCAGGTGGACTGTCACAGCGGTGCAGGGGAGCTGGTGCCAGTTAGGGGAGCTGGATGCCTTCACACCAGATCCGCTCCTCTCCGGGGTCTTTAAGTGTGTTCCATCGTAACAGCCGTCTTCAGACAAAAGATACAAGCTTGATTAAGCTGAGTCAAATAGGTTTAAGCAGTTAAACAGAATCAACTTTTTAAAGTGCTTAAAATCTGTTTGCTCTTTTTTCCCCTTTGTGTTTGAATGCTTTCAGATACGTTACTCTGTATAGATAAAAAGATTTCCTGCTTAGGAATTTTCTAGCTAAAGCGTTGTCATACTTTTGTGATGTTTACTAGTCAGAACATAAAATCATATTTCTTTGTGTTAAAGTTTGCATCTAACAGAAGAAAAACCTGGCAGACAAACCCAATCGACTGTATGAAATAAGATGGCCTATTTACTAGCAGGGGCCGTGAGTCCTGCGTGGCATCAGTTTCCCTTTTAATAGATTTAATTCATTAGGTACCCAAAAAAGAGCCACTCAGGCTACCTCGTGTGGCTCATGCAGCGCACAGCTGTTGCCTTGTGGCTGTGGTCGTGCAAAGGTACGCACCGAGCCAGTAAAGTTAATAGTGTAGATCTCTTTTACTAGATCGAAATATACAGATGGGGAAAGCCCACAAGTTCTTGGGTACTCAGCCTTGCTTTGGATGCCGTACGCAAACGTATTTACGTTTTCTTTTCCCTCCTGCCCATTCTGCGACTCCATCACTTTGCTGAGGAGGTAGTGACTGCCATTTTGCTGTACTCAGCTCAGACAAAATGGAGGCTTTGGAGGAATCAGTAACTACCACAGCCTGTGCCTTCTAAAATCGAAGATAAGCGCCTTTTGTAAAAAAGGGGATAATTTTGAGGATGAAAAAAACCCAGCGCACCCCATCCTAAAAGGTGGAATCTCCTTTTTTCCTGTGAACACATGGGTGCAGTTGTGTTAATTTCATTGCCGAAATGTAAATATTAATGCACCTTGCACTTTGATGTATTGCCATAAAAGACACTGAATTTCAAATCACCAAGCCCACTGTGTGATACAGGGACGTAACCTAGCTATTCATCTTTATTTGAAGCAGCCCTCTTCCTAAAAGCTCACTTAGGGAGATTCCCAGTTGCCATTAGAAAAGCAAAATAAAATTCATCTACATCATTCTAACTTTATCTTAGAAAATTAATGATGGTTGAAAGAGGGGGTTTATAAAGGTTTAATAAGAACTAGTCTGGAATAGAGTGTATTTTCTAGAGCCTGTGATTATAGTGGTAATTTAGCAGATTGTATCACTGCCTATCTCTGCCAAAGGATGTTTCACACCATTTAAAATGCACAGTACTCCCTTCAGAGACAGGTTGTTCTGGAATAACTCAACACCCAAAGAAAAGCCGTGTTATTTCACTCCTCTCTTTATCAATTGCATGTGTGCGTGTCTCCTCCTCAGCAATAGTACTAAGTTTTCATGCTTGTTTCTGTGTTCATTTATCAGCCTCTGCAGAGGCAGACAATACCAAAAATGGAAAGTCGTGAAATCTATTCAGAATAGGGTTTAAGTGCTGAAACCAGAAAGCCTGTATAAAACAAAGCATCAATTGGCCCTTCCTCTAAAAGGTGAATTAAAATAAATTTGGTTTTGAACAAGTTATCCAAACTCTGAGGGCTCCTTTTTGTTTCTCTTTTGAAGAGGAACAAACCAGTGAGATAAGAACAAATCTTAGTGGTTTTTATCCAGCAAAGGTGATTTGGGAATATCTAGACCAAAGGGATTGAGATTTGAATAAATTGCATGCCTGTGATGTTTCCAAGACTAAGGATGCAAGTCTCCCAGTGTGCAAAAGCATGAGCCGAGCTGATCTGTAGTTAGAATAAAGAATTTGCTGTATTTAAATTCATGCAGTGTATGATCTGACATGCCCTTTGACTTTACTGCCTCTCTTTCTTACAGGCTGTTTGCTGCTAAGTGCAGTGGCTGCATGGAAAAGATTGCCCCAACAGAATTTGTGATGAGAGCCCTGGAATGTGTTTACCACTTAAGCTGCTTCTGCTGCTGCGTTTGCGAACGACAGCTGAGGAAAGGGGATGAATTTGTTCTTAAGGAAGGGCAGTTGCTCTGCAAAAGTGACTATGAAAAAGAGAAAGACTTGTTGAGCTCAGTCAGCCCAGACGACTCAGACTCAGGTGAGCTTTTCCCACACCTGCTCCAACTGGAAAAGCCACAAGGGTTTGTAGAGCTTTCTTATAGGAAAGGATATCCATCTACACATCCGCTTTATCTAGATGCACATGCCACCCATGCAAATTAGCAGGCACAGCTGAAAAAACCCCTTCCTGCAGTCTGTTCTCCCTAACTTGACTACCTTCCTTAACTCACTGCTTAGTAAAGGACAAAAACTTCTTGTTTTCGTCAAGGTATTTTTCTGTAAGATCACAAAATGTGAATCAGACTGACTTCAGTTACCTGAGGCCTCATTCAAAGTGTGCTGTTTTCCATAGGCATTCTTCCATCCACTTAACATATTTTTCAGGTGATCTTCTGCACACACATGTTCAGCACTGAGCTAGGAAAATGGGCAAAGTAGTAATACAATTTTCAAGCGTATTCTCTCTGCCAATCACAAATGGTGACTTTAAGAAAAACTACAAGTAAAACACAGAAGTACTGAGGAGAATCTGAAAGAAAGCGAGAAGTGGGTTTGTGCTGCAGCAATTGCATGTGCAGTGCAGGAAGCCAGGGCAGCTGCCCGCTTGGCAAGGGTGCCTGCGTATCCACTCCCGTTAAGGCAGGCAGAGGGGCTCACACAAAAGGAAAAATAAAAAGCAGTAACTTGAATGAGGAGTTTGGGGGAGCCTGTCTCTGGATGCTTTTCAGGCCAGGTACAATGCTTGGCTTTCCTGACTTCCATCCAGACTCCTCCCTGGTGGTATGTCTCCTCTGGCCTGCTAAGGCTGTAGTTTCTGATCATCTGTGTTGCCTACCTGCTATTTTGTGTCTGAGCCCCATTCTGGTGTCAGCCTAGGAGATCATCTATGTGTTGTCCCAAGGATAGCTCCACTGTGGTTTGTATGCTACATGTAGTACGTAAGTGAAACTTGCAAAGTTTGGCTGTTGCAGATCTCCAAGAGTGTCCTTGAGGTCTTGTGCTGTTTCCTGATGAATGCAAACTGTTTAGGATCAAGGGACGACAGTCTCGATATCTTACTAAAATGCATTACTAATAATTTGCAGTGTGACCTCTCTCTTCAGAGGGACCTGGGCTTTGAACAGTAGGATTGGAAGACTGCACCACTTGGCCTGGGAGTTAAGGCAGAGGGTCACCATACTGTGACCAGAGCTTTTGCCTTCTCCTGAAGAAGACAGTGGAGCCCTCACACCTGGTAGCAGTTGATGGGTGTCTTCCCTGAGTTCTTCACAGTGACGGAGAGACAGATACTTCCTTTCCTCCACCCGTTTCCTGGGGAAGGTTTTAAAAGAGTGTGGGCAAAAGCCGCTTGCTGTCTGTCCAGGGCTGGAAACACAATACTGCACAGGACAAATAGTTCACACACTGGATTTGGGTTCTCCAGCCCAAACCCCAGGGGATCTAGCAGTGGCTACAGTGAGGACTGGCTTTCAGGCTCACAGGCAGTTCCAGGAGAGGTGGGATGCCTCCTTCCTGTGCCGTATGCACTCAAGGAGACTGGAAACCTCCTGCTGCCGGTACGCCTTGGCTGATCCCAAGACTAGAGACAGTATGTACACAAATTGCTGCCAGCCATCATAATTACGCACTTGTTTCCCAAGAAAATGTCTAAGAAAATCAACAATTACCATTCCATTAAGCGTACAAATGACATGAATGTTTGCCTCTGGTTTATGGGAAAATGCATTATTCCAATTTAGCTAGGAGCAGTAATTATCCTTAATCTCTAATCTGAGAGCCATATTCTCCACATTGCTGAAATTTATATTTTTATGTCAGGAATGCTGCAAGACAAAGGTCACTGCTGACTCAGCAGGACATGCAGGACAGGGGCCTTTTTCGGAGCAGCATGTTATTTATTGCCATACTGTATTTGCAGGACCTCGAGTGCTCTGCTGCGTACATCTCATGTTGCAGGGTTTGGGCTCTGTGAATTTGCCCGAGGTGTGTGAGTTTCCTACTAGCTCTTCAGCATGTCATTCTCTCTTCGCCAACTCCAGCATCCTGCTGTTTGTCTGTCTGTGTCCAGACAAACCCCCTTTGAAAAGCTGCATGTGCGGGGCTGTCCCCACGCTGCAGTGATGGGCATGGGGATCCTCCTCCCCTGCCTTCCTCACTTGCCGCACGGGCATTGGTGGCTGCTGTTTGCCGGCCAGCTGCATTTGAGATCTGCTTTGGGCATGGGTGGGCTCTCCTTCAGGACCAGATTTTGTATTTTGTGATCAGCAGGAAGCTACCACAGTGGCACAAAACAACCTTGGTTTCAATTTCATTTCCCCTTGGCACAAGGAGGGTAGTTTCTTACTCCTGGAGATGCTTTTTTTCTCTCATTATTCTCTGTTAGCCAAACCCAAACCTGAAAAACAAGTTGACAAATTAAATGGGATGTTTTGTCTCCCATTGTCTAATACATTGAAAACACAGATCTCCCAGATGCCTCTGTGAGAGCAAATGATTTCACATAGCCCTGGCTGAGAATGTGTCCTTCTCCAATCAAATATTTATCCACTGGACACAAAAGTAACTCTCCAATGAGCAGTATTAATCCTCACAAACCTTTCCTTAGAAATGGCAAGCTGGAAAGTTAATAATGTCATGGTTATTAAAATGACTGAACTTCTCTTTAATCATTAGGCAAAAGATGCTTATTAAAGTAAAAGGTGATTAGATCGCTAGGTACATAATAATCAGACCCTAAAATGAATTAAAGTCTAATTTGTTAATTCCCCAAACATAATCTTTGAGTATATAAAAATTGCACTGTGTTTCTTCATGTCGAAGTCCCTATAATAGTGTATTAATGTTTTCTGGGACAAAAATCAGTATTGTGGTGAAATAAAATACGCTGAGCTGAAAAGTTGTTTTTCACAACAAAATTTGTACTTACTCTTCAACCTTTGCCACCGCGATTGAGATTTCCCAGTACAATATACCAACACACATAATATCACCAGATTGTATGAATGTTCAGAATTTAACTATAGAAAATATAAATAATCTATTTGGTCTACACAAGCACATATATACACTTGTATGTATTTACCAAGAAAGAGAAATTTATGCTTGCTCATATAGACACATTGAAATACACGGAGAAAGACTACTGATGTTTTCTGTGGGATGCAGAAATGAGATGCCAAAGATTATATTTAATATTATCTCTAGAGCTTCAAAATATTCAGAACAATAACTGGAGTCTGCACTATATTTAGCTAAACAGACTTTGAGATATTTTTGTGATATTTGCATTTACACTGTTTTGCTGCCATAGCGGTGCAGGCAGTAGTACCTGTCTGCAACTAATGCTTCAGGAGAAGATGCGGCTCTGCTGTGAAGGGAAAGTGGTGTGTGTCAGTTGGTGTGGTTGCAGCAGGTGAGCACACAGGGGACCGAGTGATGCTGGAAGGGCACAAAGTCTCTCTGTCCCGATTCCTGGAAATATTGAAGCATATTCTGAATTTCCATCCCCTGATCAGTCCCATACCCTCAATTAAAAAGTAAACACATTTTTATGCTTTTGTGGCATTTGGTTTAGGCAGTGCACACAAATCTAAGACAGTTTCTTCCTGCCCGTAGTTACTTTACAAATAAACATGGGATAATAGTTGAACCTGTTGACTAGTTTGGCAGCTGAAGAGCAGTTCTCAAACACCCTGTTATCTTGGTGGAACAAGTACAGTTTTATATCCTGTTTATTTTTCACCAGTTAAAAGTGATGATGAAGATGGAGATGTTAAGCCCACCAAAGGACAAGTAACCCAAGGAAAAGGAAGTGATGATGGGAAGGACCCAAGAAGACCTAAACGACCAAGGACAATACTTACTACGCAGCAGAGACGAGCATTCAAAGCATCCTTTGAAGTGTCTTCCAAGCCCTGTAGGAAGGTAGGTGCTTCATCAGGGACCTGAAGTCAGCTCTGACACCAGGCCATGGGGGTGAGAGGGTCAGGCCACAGCTCCAGATAGCCCCCTGCCCCTTCCCAGGACAGCAGCAGGTGCCTCGGAGTGAATACAGAAACCAGGCCAGCGTACGGTGATGCTCACCCAAATACTGTCTCAGCCTGGAGCCATCAGCAGCTTAGGACCAGCTCATTGTTATTTCTGGATATTCACCCACAGTATGCAGAGCAGCTCCGTGACCGATTCCTGCTGAACAACAATATTTGGTTCTTATAAACTGTGAAGTAGTCCTTGACTATCAGAGCCCAGGTAAACACGTGGCTTTTGCCCTTCTCCTTCCCACCACAGAAGGAGTCACTATCTAGTGAGACGGGTGCTCAGCTTTGGTAGCACTACTTGTCCTTCCAGTCTTGCTTTTTTACGAAACTTAACCCTGCTGTTGATCTTATTTATAGCAGTTAGGGAAAGGTATAACGTATTGCTTCACTGGTGAAGCTGGTGAAAATAAAATCTTTGCAAAAAGCGACCCAGGTAACTGTTTCCTCCTAAGTTTGATTGGAAAAAAATGGAGTTGCATCCTGAAAGCTGTCATTTTTGCTATAAGTGACATCCTCCTGCTGATGTACAAAGTTTGACTTTTGGGACGGTGCAATGTGCCTTTTTGCCATTTTGAAGTATGAAGTTGTACCTCAACAATATAAAAAATGTTCATAGCCAAATTTGTATCTTTTTGCACAGAACTGTTTTATGGGTAAAATAAAAATCATGAAATGACTTAGTGTCATTTTACACAGCTCAGACTATTTGTTCAGTACTTACGAAACTGGTAGCATCATGAAGGTCAGAAGTTGAACAAACTATGCAAAAATACAAGGAATTTTTAAAAATAATTCTGTACGTGCAGTTTTTATGGTAACTACAGGCATATTCCTCCTAACATAACTGATTAATTTAAAAAAAAAATTAAAATTTATATCATTAAACATTTCCTCCTGTAGGTCAGAGAAACACTAGCAGCTGAAACAGGACTCAGTGTGCGAGTTGTCCAGGTCTGGTTTCAAAACCAAAGAGCAAAGGTAGGTTGGTTGTCAAGTTCTCCAAAGTAAAACGCAAATTGTCCTCCAACACAGATTTCCCCCCTCTCCATAGATGTAGTACGTACTACAGAGATCCCAGGGACTGTACGTATTTTGCATGCGCTGCTGTCTGCATCCATACAAGAAAGGCAACTTTCAAACACAGATGTTAAGTTTCTGTGCTCAAAGCAACATAAGGTTGGGAGTAAATTTTGCATGCAAATGTGAACTGGAAACTGAAATGTTTAAGCTTAGAAATGAAACTGAAGCCACAGTGGTGTGTGCATGAATATAAATGGTCTGTATTAATTGATTCGATGTTTGCAGAGAGTTTTGTAAGGAAGCAAAATTGTTGCATTTGGAGCCATGAGATTGTTCTGTTCTTTCTCTTTTATTCAGATGAAAAAGCTAGCACGAAGGCATCAGCAGCAGCAGGAGCAACAAAACTCGCAGCGACTAGGGCAAGGTAGGGAATTTGCAGTGAAGGCAAAGCAAGGGGAAAAGAATCTGCAAGGTTTCTTGAAGTGCCGTTCCCACATAATGTCTTAAGTACAGCCATACAGGGTATGCACAAGTCTGTGGATAATGTGTGCCATCCTTAGTGGAAATACACAGAGGTGCAATGTCTGAGTGCCCACCCCAGGTTATCCCAGAGTTCTCCTGTGGGGTCAGACCCTGGAGGTGCTTACGCAGAAGTTGTTACCTCCTTTCTAGAAGAAGTGTGCAGTACAGAGGTGCTTTCACTAGAGGAAATCGCCAGGAGGCTCACTCCAGGTAGATCCTGCAGTTTGTTTTCTCCTGAAGAAAGGGGGACCATGCTCAGCTTGGCATCTGCAGGCTGCTTGCAAGGGCATCAGCATCGCTGTCACAGCCAAGGTGCAGGGAGCCCCTCCTCTCCCCCAGCAGCTGGGGCAGGAGCTGCACAGAGACACCAGAGCTTGCCCTGCTGCTCCATGAGTGCTCTTGAGGTTGTCCAACTCCCAAGGCCTTGCAGCTTCAAATCCTCCTTTTTACGCAGAGCCAGAAAAACTGGTACCAACAGAAGTTAGTGAATAATAGGGCTGTGTCATGCACAGGACAAACTTTGGGAAGATACAGTCCAGCACCCAGGAGCTCCAGAAATTATATAGTCAGAAATTATAAGTCTTTCAACTTTCTGCTCAGGGTTGTACTCTCAGACAAAATTTGGAAGGCTCCTCTGAATGACAGGACACACCCAGCTGTGTTCACTCTGCTCTCGGGTTTAGTATTGCCACTGATGCTACTATCTGCTGCCTCTTTGATCCTAAGCAGTGACTCTGCCCTCTTGTTTGCTTTGCAGAAGTAATGTCCAACCGAATGGAAGGGATGATGACATCTTACACACCACTTGCACCACCACAGCAGCAGATTGTAGCAATGGATCAAAGCAGTTATGGCACAGACCCATTTCAGCAGGGTCTTACCCCTCCACAAATGCCAGGCGACCACATGAACCCTTATGGTAAGGCATGCATCATTCTGCCGCATCAGAAATAGCAGGGTTCGTATGCTGGTTCACATACCAAAGGTTCAGTAGAGTTACTTGCTTTTATAATATCTTTTCTGGGATTCGTACCAGTCAGTTTTGTGTGTAGATTTTCGTGTACACATAAGGGGGTAGAAGAGAGCTCATCCCAGGCTCTGGACACTCTTAAGAACTATTTCAACATATAATTCTGATAAATGATAAACCAAGCAACATCACCTCTCCAGCTCCACTTTTTTAAACCACTATCCAAGACACTGAAAAATAAACAGTGCCAAATTCTAGCTCCCACAAGTTTTTCCTTTTTCTTAGAAGCTTTGGGAAGAAAGTGCCTTGAAAAGTGGTCTAATAAAGAGAAGTAACCTATTCATTCCGAAATGAACAAGCACCCCTCTAAGATCCCTCAGACTGAATGCATGGATTTGTTAAAGAACAGTCTTGAACTACTAAGAGATGTGTCACCACAGGACATTTCTCCTGCATAATTTTATTCTCTGCCCAAAATCAAGATGATGGTTTGCTTTCTCAATTTCCTGACCACACACCATCAAGTGGATAGGTACACCAAACACATTACAAGCATTAAATGCCTAATAATTGATTCTGGACAATTGCAGTGTGGCATTTAAATAAAATCTAAGAGGATTTCTCAGACTGTGATTATTGGCCTTGCTGTAGCCCACAAGGGCCTGTTACATCAGACTAATTTCTGCTGACCAGGAGCATTTCATTGTAGAGGTCCGTGTGCGTATCACGTTCATGAGCACGGCATGCACAGGCCAACAAGAAATCTGCTTTGCGTCTGTGTTACTACTTTTCCCACTGAGACAAGTCCATGGTACACACCAGGCAATTTGGTAGATCCTGTAAGGAGCTGAGGACATCTGAAGGGCCAGTGAGCATTAGATGGCTTGTGATTTTGTTGCTAACAATTTCTTGGCTTTCTAAGCAAAACTCCTTGAGAGGCAGGTTCTGCGCTCCAAAATGAGTGCAGGAGCTAGCACAAAGCCATTTCAAATGAGTGCATGAGGAAGAAGAGCCAGACTAACACTTTCTTAGTGCTCACAGGACTTGAGCTAGAGGACTTTCTGGTACCTTAAGAGTTGAAGTAAGCTGAAATCTTAGTTGCTAAGGGAAATAAAAGGTGCTGTTCCAAACCAGCCCAAAAGAGTGGAATTTTCTGAAATAAAAGCATGTTTACAACTGTAGCTCACGTGAGGCCAGGGAAGCTGGGTCTTCTCCTGGGTCCCGTTGGATTCATAGATCTGTCTTTTACCTTGTGTGTAAAGGAAGACCATTACTGGTTATGGCTCTCGGACCACTTTTCGCTGTCGTGGGCTCTCGGTGTCTGGTCTCACCTTCCTCGGTTGCCCCGGTGTCCCCAGATCCCAACTCACGCAGAGTTGGGGACCTGCTCCTCCCCGGCACCATTTGATGCCGTTGTCAGCCAAGACTCTCTTTTGTGCTGCTGACTGAAGTATAAATTAAATCCTGGCAGATTTGAGTGGCACTGCTGCCAGTTGAACTTGGCGAATTGGTTGCTAGCCTTCCTCTTTCTAGGTCAGACCCTTAGAGCAAAATTATGTTAACGTGTAAAAACAAAACCAGGAGCATTCCCTTTTGCTGCAGTGCACAACATACGAGCATCCATGTGTACTGTGTCCTCCTCTGGCTGCACAGAATCCAGCTTAACATATACGTTTCATTTGCAGGAAACGACTCCATTTTTCATGATATCGACAGTGATACCTCTTTAACTAGCTTGAGCGACTGTTTTCTTGCCTCTTCCGAAGTTAACTCCATGCAGGCTAGAGTAGGAAACCCCATTGACAGGCTGTACTCTATGCAGAGCTCGTATTTCGCCTCATGAAAATAAAAGAAAACAAACAGACGGCGTATGTTTAGCCAGTGACTTTTTCCAGTGCAGACTCTACAGCCATATGTTGCCCAGCTCTTCCTTCACAGTGACTCCTGCTGCCTCTGGACTGCAAAGAGCATTTTTAGGAAGACTGTCTCTGTGTGCATATATGTGTATGTATGTATATATATAGTAATACCTACCTACATACATACATATATATATATATATATATATAAAAAATGCATCCACCAGTCCCACACCCTTGATTCCCAGCTTGCACCAGACCACGAGACAAGCACGGAAGGAACAGAAGACCCTGCTCGTCAGCAGCCTTTGGTTTGGTTTGAGCTCATCGTTGTAAAGGAAATGGATTTTGCGGAAAGCTAGACCTTTTCCTCCTTTCTCTCTTCCTTTCTTTTGGATGTTTAAACTTTTTTTTTTTTTAAAGCCACTGATACTGACATCAGTCGACCATATGACAAATAAATCAAAGAAACTGGAGATTCCTCCCTTTTCTTACTGCATGATTCATACTATGTTGTGGATAAATTGCCATTTGAACTGTGAGAAGTTAATGTAAATGTGACGTTCAACATTTGTTTCCTTTCTACACTTTTTCTACATAACCTAGATCTGCTCATTAGTTTATAGCCCTTACGCATATGATATTGAGGAAACTGGTTAACAGTAATATTTGTGGAGAAAGCCAGTGATTTCGTAATAAGAAAGGTTTATGACCCTGCAGAGGAGATGCATGTTAGGGACAGAGGCATTTAGGTTAGTATTGATCTTAAATAATTAAAATGAAAAGTGCTTACAAGACAGAGTTTTATTTAATTTTTTTTGAAGTGTGAGAATAAAACATTTACATTTGTTTGTAAGTATTGCAGTGCCAAATTTCAAGTCTAGACCATGATTGGCAAACATGTGTTGTTCATTTTGTTCTGTTTATTTATGTTTTGCATGAGGCATAAATGTGCTGTGCTCCATTGTCCATCTGGAATAATTAAGCACTCCTTTAGTTAATTATCTCGCCTCAGCCAGAATCTATGATATACTATTCTAGCCTGAACCATCAGAAGTCCTGAAATGTGCACCAACTGGGGAAAAAGAAGTATGAAAGAGATCGCAATGGGAGGTTTAGATATGTTGAGCTGGAGTCTAACCGAAGTCCTGCAGGTTTCACACTGATGGGATGCCTGTATTGACAATAAATACTCCAACTAACCTGTTAGTGCAAACGTAAGAAGAACAAGTACACAAATTGAAGGGAATGTCCCAGCTGAAGTCTGAATGTCTCAGATGCTGAAGTTTGAGCATATGTCATATAGGTTTTCGTAGGGCATAAAATATCATAAATAATAATAGTATAGTTATAAATATTGCCTGGTGATAATTATAATGTGGAGAGGCAGACAAGTACGGTCATGGCTCTTAGTGGAGAAAACTTCATGGGGAAAATTTGCCAGGGTAATATCAGTAATTATAGGGTGTGTTCAAAATAGAGCTCATGGGGAAAGATTGGCAGGATAGGCACTTTCTTAAATAAATACCTTTAATATATTGACCATAATAGCCGAAAACAAGTCCAAAGCATTGGTTAATCTGACTCTTCCAGGCTGAGGACTGGTACCAGGCCAGCGCTGCAGAGTCTCCCGTGGGGCTCAGCACCTTCTGCAGGACCGCAGAACTCTCTGGGACTCCCGTTGTGGCGGGGGCCAGAGCAGGGCCCCTGCAGCCTCAGCGCCTGGGGAGAGAGCAGTCCTGCCGAGTGCCGGGGGCACCACGGCTGCAGCAGAGGGGGGTCCTGCTGGGCAGCCACGTGGAGAGCTGCCCACCCCTTCGCTGATGGAGAGAAGTCCTCCTTGTGTACCGGAGAGGTGGATGCCAAGGATCAGAGATAGATCCAAGGGAAAAAATAAGATCACATTCCTCCCCAGCATGGAAATGTGGACCAAGCATGTTAGAGGTTTCTTGAGAAAGCGAAGTTTTATCTGCAAGATAAGCGCGTGCATTTTCACTCTGTGGAGGCAAGGAAAGCACTGGGGGAGAAGACTATGTGTGTACGGTGCAGGAGAGCAAAGCGCAGACCCAAGGCAAACCCTTCCTGCTGCTGTGTGGTGGCAGACCCGCCGTCTGCCACACGCACAGCCCTTTGCAAGTGAAGGGACCGATGTCTCTGTGAGGATGCTGGGGTGACGCTTCCCTCCCTGCAGGTTCCCATCTCCTCCCTCTGCAGTGGCAGCCCAAAATGCCGGCTGCCATGCCCAGGGAGATGGGTCTGTCACACCCATATGCTTTTGCTAGTGACCATTCTCTGGCTTTCTGACAGGGGTGGGGATTTTCAGTTGAAGTTTGTGAGCCCCTGTATATATTTTGAAATTGGAAGAATTTTCTCACCCATCCTCTTCAATTATTTTTCCCTTTCCTTGTGTGTCAAAATAACAATTTCCTTTCTCTCTGCATGATAGTAAACATCTATAAAGAACTCAGGTGATCCCCACTGCTTGCAGGGCAGAAGGCAAGCAGATTTCATATGGCACATTGTAAACATTTGTCACCACCGATCTCAATGGATTCATCAAGTTTTCCTCCCCACCCTTCTGCTGTGCTACTTTTGAGTCATAGAAAAGCACCTTCACCATCTCAAACATACTGGGTCTATAGACTCTACACATCATAGGCACAACCTTGCTTCATCCCTCATTACTGGCAGGATCAAAATGGCATTTTTAGTGTTTACAGGGACTTATATGAGAATGATTATGTGACCTACAGTTTGGACAACTGCCTTGTCCCAACTCTACCTCTGCTTCTGGGCTGGATGTTGAAAAAACAATCCATTTCCAAGGAAAGAATCAGATATCCCATTTTATAGCTGAAGTAACCATAATCTTTTTTGGGTGACTGTTTGCCACCTTTTTTTTATTTTTTCTTTTCGTTGCTTGTACATACCATCTCCTCTTCCCTTGGTGTGTTGTATGATGATGCCTTAGCAGTTTGTTCCCCCATGTTCTACCATCTCTGGTGCCATGTGCATGACACAGTCAAGTCCTCTGGCATGCGTAATGTTTCCCATGCCACTGTGGGTTGCTGCTGGTCAAGGGAAGGAATGCATAGCCAATGATTTCCAGTGGACCCGTTATATCTGGCAAAGGCCAAAGTTCATTAAAACAAAATAAATGTCACTTTTTTGTGTGGAATGAATTACCCTACTGGAGTGTGATCATTGTGGTTTTAACCTGGGACCTGCAGTAAAAGATTATATAGCAACCTCTGACCTTTTTGATTTCCGCTTTACTCTTCTATTGTCAAGGGAATGTCACTGATCAGGTGAAAGTAAAATGTTTAATGGGCCATATCACAGTAATATCTTACACTGAGTCAAATTGATAAACTCTTGCCAAAAATTTTTAGCATCTGGCACTTCCACAGAAACCACAAACAATGATTGCACATATGGGAGCGTGAAGGCTAGAGGTCATGACAGCAGTTTATTACATGCACCTTACAGTGATCATTTTCCCTAGGAAATTAACCCCTCTCTAATATAAATGCATCAAGTGAGCTCTTCATGGTGCTTCAATCATGTTGTTTTGGCTAAGCAAGGAATACATGTTAAGCTAAAGTGGTGACAAGATGCAATTAAGTAAAAGATGATTGATTAAGTTTCCGTGTTTGCTCAATAATGTTTAAAAAAGATGATTGTGAGATCAGAATGAATATGCTAGGTACTAGCTTCCGCAGAGGTCTTTATTGTGCAGTTACCAGATCTGTAACAGTGGCACACAGAGATTTCCTAGCATGCAGAAATGGTTACGGAGCAGTGTGGCCCTTGATCCTGCTGCCAGGCTCTTGGCTGGGCAGCAGCACATTTCCATTGCACAGCTGACTGTCGAGGGGACTATTCCTACCATGCGCTGCTGTTCTCAGCTCCCTGTTTACCACAGCACTATGGATTAAACCTTGTATCATGAGCAGTTAGAGGCTGGTGGTAAATGCGTTTCACAGTCACGACATGGGAGACAATTATGTTGCTGTGAGTAAAGTGTGGTGGTTGCAATCCTAAGATTGAAACACCATCCTAGGCATTTTGATCTCCTTTTCTTTAAACTCTGTCATCAAAAACATCCAGATCACTTGGCTCAGTTGCTGCTAACCGTGCCTGAGATGTGACTCACGTGAGTCTCACGATGGCTGCTGAGTGGATTTTTCAGACCCACCCTGCACAAGTCGGATGAGAATTACCAGGTCCTTTGAAGGAGTCATTGCCGCTCTGTCAGCAGCAACTCAGCCACCTTGCTGCACCATCATTGCACAGGGAAGGTCCTTCATGCCGGCAAACCTTCCAGGGATGATGTGAACCCACTTACCTGTTCCTACTGTGCTCAGGACTCCCTTCCAGTTTCCTTAAGATTCAGAAGTATGTTCCAAGCCACCACCTCAGGTGTCCCAGGGAACCCGTCTCTGAGATGCTGCTAGGGATGCTGCAAGCTGGGGTTTGCAAAAGCACCTCATTGAACCATGTCGTAGTAATTCTGGTTGTCCCCAAAAGTCACTAGAAATTAACAGCAGAATCTGGCGGGAAGGGAAGGGTTCTTACAAGCCTGGAGCTTGGTCACAACAGTGAAAGGACAGAGAGGCTACTGAAGCACATCAAAGCCATGGGAGCTGGAGCCACAGTACCCAAATTCTCAAGTGCTCAGGATAGTGCGTTACACAATTCCATGCCCAAACCACGTCATGCATTTCTGAACAGCAGATGGTCCCTGTGTGTGCGGGTCCATCTCCAGCCCGCCCTCCTCGCCCTGGTGGCACGGGACAGACGACCCCCACACCCACAGCAGCGTGGCCAGAGCTTCAGGCGTCTGTTCTCTCCAGTTAGGGGGGTACTTGGATGCTTGCTTACCTCTTGGAAGGTACTTGAAGTCTTTTGGATTTGGTGGGACTTAGGCATGGTCTTGCTCATTTGTGGCCTGTCTGAATAAACCAACAACTATTTGCCCTCCTCAAAGATGCAGCCGGGGTCCCCTTGGTTCTGCATACCTTGTTTCTGCTCAGCAGTGACTGTGAAGGGACTGCCAGATACTTTGCATTGGGAACTCTGTTTTTAAGTGAACACCCTATTTTTTAGCTGTGTATGGCTGTATTACTTGTATATTTATATATTCTGTATTTATGTTATCGAAATGTAGTATTTTGTAGCTGTCTGTTACAATTTGTTTAACTTGTAAAAAATATGACTGTGCTCTCTCATACTTAACCAGCTGCCTCTCACAGTAGATTCTCTGCTCCTTTCCCTCTGTGTTGGTAGCAAACCACCATAATGTATGTAGATCGGATTTTTTTTTTTTTAATTTAATTACTTGTCATTGTTAAATTATTTATTAGTGTTTTTAAATTTCATTTCACTGCATTTTTTTTTCCTGCCACCACTGCCTGGCAGCTAAGATACATGAGTTTCTCATACATTATGCTCCTTCCCATGTGCACACGCGTGCACACACACACACACAGAGAAAACAAAAACAGAAAAAGAAAAAAAAGAGAGAGAGATTACACTTCAGTATATTTGTAAATAAAAGCAACCTGTAAACAAAGCAGGATTTTCTTTCAGTGTGCAGTTCTTTCTTTGCTTTTGCAGACTGAAAGCGTGTTCTCTGTATACTGGGGATGGCACCACTGTTCTCTCAGGCAGGAAAACCAGGGGACTGTGACAGCCGCGCATGGCTTTAATATTTTCAGTGGTGTGGAACAGTAGCCCAGGCTGCTCAGTGGGTGCCCTTCTTTCTTCCAAGGGGAGACACAGCAAGGGCAATGGCAGGATCTCCTTTCACACTGTTCTTTGGCCTGTGCAGGTTGAGAGCTCCTTCATAGGGATGGGGACAGTCTTTTACACATCATCACGGCCCTCAGCCATTCCTGCATGGACTAGTTTAGGACAGGAGAAGTCTATAGGAATTAAAGATGGTGCAACCAGACCAGCCACTCAGACGGAGCTCTGTCAGGACAAAGGTGTGTGTGGGGCAGCCGCTTCTTGTTTCTGGCAGCGCCAGGAAGACTTACTCTGAAGAACATGGATATGACTAGTCAACTGCAATAAGCCCAGTAACATTTTGGGCATACCTGGGGTCATGACAAGCCTGGGTGCACCACTTCTCTGCCACTGGCCACAGGCACAGCTATAGAAGAAACGAGGGAAATATCTGTTCAATACAGCAAACAGCTTACACAGTGAACACAGCAACTCACTGGCCCTCTGCTTCATCCATTACATAGCAGAGGTCTGGAGGATGAGCAGTGTTTCCGATGATGCATGAACCGCTTCAGGGGAAGACTTCAGTACTCCCTGCCACCATCTGCTGTGGAGATGTCCAAGAGCCAGATGAGCTGGTGGAGGTAAGGGCTATTTGCTGCTGTTAACAGCAGCGTGCTGGGTGCAGCCTCCAGCGTTCCTGCTGTTTGCCAGGGCTCAGCGGCCTGGCAAGGGAAGGCTGACTCAGCGCACGCACTGCCCCATGCCCTGAGAAGCCCCTGCTGACGACCACCAGAGATGGGATCATCACCCGGTGAGACGTGGTCTGGTCCTGTCAGTCCAGTTTCGTTGTAAGGCAAGTTAGACACTGTTAATAGACTCCCTTGAAAGTTTGCCATTAAAACTATTTTTAAGCTGAGAATTATGATTTTCAGCTAAAAGCTGTTTTTCACCTACAGAAAGCATATGCTTAGTTTTCCAGGGAAAATTTGGGGGTTGTTTTACAGAAATAAAATGTCTCAAATGGAAAATTTCTGACCAAAACCTGCTAGGTTTTCAACAGGCACTGTGAGAAAAGAACATTTTCTGAAAGAGATATTCTTTAAAGGGAAGCAAAGCAGAGCAAATGCAGGTGTGGAAAGTGAACCAGCTCCAGAACTAGGCAGCCAGATAAGCTGGGCCAAGGTTTTTAACCACATTTTCTCTGCTTAAGTGATGGAGAAGTGGCCATGTGGTTATTATTTTATTATCTTAACCAATGCCATTTATCCTTAAGTGAAAAGCCAGCAGTATTGCTGACTTGGAGAAGCAGCACAAGAAGAGCAGCACAGAGCTGCAGGGGAATGAGGAAAGCCCGACCGTCCGTCTCGCTGCTGCCTGGCGCTCCGGGCCTCTCCTGAACAGGGCCTGCTCCTCAGGCTGACTGTGCGTGGGGACAGGGAGCCAACTCAAACAGCCTGCCTTGGCAGAGGAACTGTGCTGCTCTGCTGGTCCCTGCCACAGAGGGTTCATGCTGGAAAACAGAGTGCTAGTATCCTCAGTGTTTGGGCTCAGAAAGTCCTCTCTGCTGCCAGTTGTTTCTGTACAGGCAGCAGGCAGGGACCAAGCTAGCGTTACAGCCCTGCCCAAGGATCACGTCCCTGAGGGTCCCCGAGCGTCCCGGATTGCCCTGCATGGTCAGCAGGTCTGTGCAGTCAGGGGGACTCGCCAAGATGGATGGCAGGAGCGCAGCCAGCAGCCCCAGAGCGTCAGCTCCGTTGTCCAAAGAGGCACATGCTCTATTTGCGAGAGCGTCAGCTCCGTTGTTCAAAGAGGCACATGCTCTATTTGCATGCCTCAGAAATTATCCCCTCCTCACTTGCTGCTGTACAGGCTCCTGCTGAAGCTGCACTTGCTATTTCCAGCGACTGAACCACAGCATATCTGTCTGGAGTGCAAAGCGGGGCCCTACACTGGAGCTGAGACGGCTGGTCTGCCTGCCTGGCCAGGCGAGGGCTGTGGGCGGCCGACGCGTGCTGCAGGCGGGCCAGCCCCCGGTGCTTCCCGGGCACTGTCTGTAGGCCACAGGCCGACGCAGAAGGCTGCCGGGCCCTGGTTCAAGCCCAGAGCATCTGCTCTGCCTGAACCGCCACCAGCTCTGCCCTGGCGTGGGCTGACGTGGCAGGAGCCCTGGCAAAATGGCATGTGGTGGCTGTGGTGATTTCAGAGAGATCTAACAGGGTCTCTTCCTGAGGCAAAGCACACGCAAGGGGAGTCACATGCTAAAATAGACTAATGTGTATAAGTATTACCAATGGATTGTAAAGTATTTGTCTAGTAATGGCAAATTTGAGACCAATATAGAATGATAGATACATGCTGGCGTCTCTTGGGCCATGTAAACATGAATATGAACTTCAGCTGAGGTTTGATCTGGTCACAGCTGATTACTCATTGCCATTCCCCAGGTCCAGAGACACTACATTTCTTTTCTACGCCTCAGGCATAAAGTCACCATTTCCATTTTTTTTTTTTTAATTAAAAAACAAAACATACAGTTTTACAGCTAACCTGATTTCACCAAAAGGGGCAGCCCCATTTCCACCCTCCGCCGCTGGTCACAGCATTTCAGCACGTCCTTTGCAGCCCTTGTGTAGCAGGGTGAGTTCGTCTGGCTCGAAAACCCGTCCATTAAGGACCAAAATGACAGTGTTTTCCCCTGGAACAGCTGCTTCGTCTGACTTGCGCTATAAGCAAGTCAGTCCCCAGGTGGAGGACGTTAGAGAATGGCCCGGTCTTTCCCACTGCAGTTTGCATGTAATGCATGCAACATCACACAGGGCACAATACGTCAAAAGCCGGTAGCTCAATGACGTAATAAAAATTGGTCCTAAGTGTTTAAAACTTTTTTTCAATATTTAGTTCCTCAGGATACGCACATAAGTGCTGAGCATGAACCTCTATGCTAAAACTCTCTCCAAGGTAAGGGAGGATACATAGCCCTGAGTTTGACCTGCAGGCCTGATCAATAAAGCATCTTTGTTCCCAGTCGGCACCTTCTTTCCCTTTTGCTGTCCAGCGCCAAATCGCATCATCCTGTCCCCCTCATGCTTGTTATTGGTGGAATGTCACTAAGGAAAAATGAATTGCCATTAGCAATTGGTTTCACCTAAGTCAGAGTTAGCTGCTCAAATATGCATGCTCTGTGTGCATCTAATATTTATGAAGAAAGAATTACTGAGTTGCCCATAGCCATTTCTGAATCTCCCAAAAAAGATGGGTGAAAGGGATCAGCAAAAAAGGGGGGGGGGGGGGAGATGATTAATACATTTGGGGCTTGGTGTTCTGCATTGTTTGTGCTGTGTTTCTCTTTGGTGTCAGTGAGACAGAATGAAGACTGATTTATATGCCACAGCTGTAGCAAACAAAAGAAGAAGCAACCAGGGAAATGGCTAGAGGTAAAAATGCCGGTGCAAAGGGCTAAAGGCCTGCACCTGGGTACTGCTTCCCATGCAGTCTACCCCCCCTTGGAGCACCTTGTGAAATCAGATTATCTGCTGGACACAGGAGTTCAAACAGCCCTTCAAAAGATTTGTCTTAATAATTGCTGCCTTATCTTAACTTCTGTTTTTTTATCAGCCAAACTGCTGCTGCGAGGCAGATCCTGAGGATAAGGTGCTGTCACTCTTAATTATTATTACCTCTTATAATGAAAACACATTTGTTCATCCTTCTGTACACTTGGAAATGATGTAACTAATGAATATCTAGTGTTTTATCAATATTTTCAATAACATGAAAGAAACTTTATGAGCGTGGCCCCACTGTATAAAATGATTGTACATTAAATGCTATTAAATAAATGGCATACTTGCCTTTCATTTATTTATATTCAAATATAAACCAATTACTCAGTAAGAATGAAACACTTTTTTACATTCTCAGAAAACTGTTCTTTCCTGAAAACCAAATTTTGCAGTTAAGATGCTGTGGGGCTATTTTCCATCACAGAAGGAACACGGTAATTAGCACTAGAACAAGCAGGTACATTCTGAAATGAGAGAGATGATAGAGAATGCTATTTATTTGTTTACTTATGATGGGAAAACAAAACAATTCTCTTTGAAAGCCCACTAATGAATCTGGCTTGTAGTATTTCTCAAAACAACAGCCACCATTTGCATTTTCAAACTGTTTTTTCTCATACTTTGAGAACTAAATATGAATTACTCAGATGAAGTGAAAGCACACCGTCGGTTGTACATGTGGAAGACCTTAAATTCAGAACTGATCGGCACATATCCATCTCCTTGGCCTGCTGGTCCTCACTTGGGTCTGACAGTTCCCACCGATGGTGGCTGGGGTGGGACTCACTCGTCATTGCCAGCTCGTCAGAGCACTGTGCTGGGCCCCAGGGTTTTGGCATTACTGCTTCTGCAGATCACAGGCTCTTTGAGTATCACATGGTGAGCAAGACATGATATTAGACATGACCAGAGCTGTGCCCCAAACTGCAGAGGAAAGAAAATAATACTGAGTAGAGAATTATGTAAAACACAACATGAATTAGAGCAATGCACATTTTACTGGCTCTTGATGGAGTAGTTGCTCTTCTCTACCCTTTGGATTTACATTAACTGATAATCTTTTGACCTTTAGTTAATCAGAGGGCATTGCATTCTCTCTTCTTTAGACAAAAAAAAGAAATGGTGTGATATTTTTGTATGCCTTTGGGATGTTGTGTCCACAAGGAATTGTGCAGGGGACATCTGCTCACTCAGAAATCTTCCTGCTCACCACTTGTGCCAGCTAGTCACCGATTAACTGGTAGTGAATATGAGATCCATTCCTAGCAGCAGCAGATAATGAGGGTTTGATTAGACCCTGGCATAGTCAGATGATTTCCGAAGGAAAAAGGGTTTTGGAAGACAGGCAGATAAAAGCAATGCTTTTATGACAAGCATTTAACAGCTGACACTAAGAGTGGCAGGCTGGAGCTGTGACCAGAGCCCAGAAGCCTGGCTCAAGTGCTCAAACAACTCACGTCGTCTTTCAGCGACACAGATTTTTCTCATTGTCTTGTGCTTGTGTGTCCCTCCCCTTCAAAAAAAATCTTTCCGTATGCTGCGATATTTTACTTCTAAAAAGGCTTATTCAGAATTCAAGTGGTTTTGTTAGAGTTGAGCCATTTTTCCATGCAAATTACTGTAGAAAAGCATAAGGCACTGACGGATTTCTTACAGCTTTCTGCCTGAAATATTATTTCCTGCATAAAGAGTCAACCTCCTTTCAGAGTACCAGGACTATGACAGCCTCAACACAATTCTCTCCAAAAATACTTTTAGCTCTTCTGCTGCTTCAATTCAGTGTTCAAGACATTGTTTTGGGAACTGTGAAGAGACAGAGGTGATAAAATGAAGTTGAGAAGCTACCTAATGGTCGTGGCTGATAGACACGGAGTCACAAGGAAGATGATGGTGACCAGGACGATGGCGATCTAAAGTTATTTTCCTCAATGAAGATACCTTCTAGTCCTCTGAGACAGGACTGAGGCGAGTGGCTTCAGGAATCTTGTGTTGCCTCTTCCCTGCAGTCAGAAATGCACATTAGCTTTGTGCAATTGCGGAAGAAACCGTGCATGCAGTCCATTCACCCCCTTTCTCCATCCAGCGAGCTCTCAGTGGAGCAGCAGCATTCCTCCAGGCTTCGGACAGAGGCCCAGGCTCGCCAGCAGTGCCTGCTCTGCACAAAAGCAGGGCGTGGAGGAGAGCGGGGCAGCTGCCCGCAGAAGGCAGGACCAGGGCAGGGGGTGGACAGAGCTTGCCCCTCTTGCAGGGCTGGTGTGCGGCCTCCTCCCCTCAGGTGGGGGGGCCCGTGGACACATGCAGGACCCCTGTGGGAGTTGGGATGAGGACAAGGAGGGTGATGGCGACAGGGCCTGCAGAGGAGCAGACTCTACACCGCATTGGTGTCCGTCTCTGTACGAGGCATTTTGGGGAGTGCCTTGGGAAGAACACCCCTCTGCTTTGTTATCCTGGCTCCAGTCAGATACTGACCCTTTTAGTCATGATCTTCCCAAACCCAGCCCTGGGGGCAAGCCCTGCTCACCAGGTGGGACAGGGACCTTTCCCAGGTACAGTGTGAAAGTGCATGCTGCTGCGCTGGCTCAGTGAGGACATGGGTCACAGCACTTAATGCTTTTCTAAGGAAGGAAGGTGTTTCACAACGCAGCAGTCTGTATTATTAAAATGAGGAACATGGGATATGAAATGCCTTTTCCTTCTAAACAGCCATTCTATAATTACCATGCCCTCTCCCCCCCAAGGGAGCGTGTCTGTGGGTGTTGTGTAATGGTTATTAGCTGCACACCCACAGACAGCCAAGACACGTAGCTCTCGCTACCACACCTCCCTTGTTACCAGCACTGCTTAATCAGGCTTGCTTAATTTGTTCCTTTGTTCAACTGGTAACAAGTAAACTGGTGTCCAGCAGAACACAATGAGTTACTCCTGATCAGATTACCAGTGATCTGTCCCAGCTGGGGCATTCCCTCACACCTGTGTTGTCAGATTAACTTTGATAAGGAGCTGCTGATAAGTGTTGCACAGAAGTTCTCCCAGTGAACTGCTTGCATCCCCTTGATCTTTCTTTACACCTTAGCAAAAATCTTTTGCTTTAGGACTGAGAGGAGGAACCAGGTAATTATACTCCCAGTGGCAGTAGTCTTTCATATTTCATGCAGGACACAGCAATGGAAACCTGCTGCTTACTGAAGCAGCCAAAATATATGTGACTAAAAAAATTAATCACAAAGACTTGTATAACCTAACCTCTTTTTTTCATTACTGTGAAGAGGGAGAAGCCCCAAGATCTGTACACTAGGTAGAAAGAAACAAAAGTGTGTTTGAAGGCAGGTTGCTAATAGGCTGGCAGCTCCAGGGATGCACCAGAGATGCAGCTTCACACTGTGATGCAGCCTGTATCTGAAACCGTGCGCCCAAACAAGGCCATTTCTGCTTGGTTCTCTTGGCCCTCTGTATCAGCTGATTGAAACAGAAAGCTGGAATCAATATCCTAGTTGTAGTTCATCTGCCTGTCTAACTTCCAACGGCAAGTCAAAGAATGAGTCTCAACAGCTGTACTTCATGAAGGCTTCTTCCTTCCGTTTGCAACGATTCTCCTGAGAACACCGGCAATCGTAGCCTGTGTCTGTGTCCCAGTTCACTCCAAACATTTTTGTATGCGTTGAGATGTTGCGATTACATATCCCATTCTTAAAAATATTCCTTTTCTCACTGATACATCATTTGTTAGTTTGCAAAATGCTTGGAAAATGAAAATGCTAGGCAAATACAAAATCTGATCATTTTTAGAAGGGCTGAAGCAGCAGTGACCTTCCGTATGCTGCTGGTACAGTCTGCTGCTGCAGTTCTGCCAGAAGGAGACCGCATCTGCAGCCAAGAACAGCCAGACACAGCGTAATGTTCAATTGCTGCAATGGTGCAGTCTGCAGCTCGTAAGACTGCAACTTGGCACAGAGAGGACCAACTACCTCAAGTTCCTGGTAAATCTGCATTTGAACTGCATTTCTGTGAGGCTAATGCATTTTAATGACATTTGTAGCAGAAATTGCCTTTTTCTTCACTTTCTTAATCTCTGCAACTTTTGCGAGGCCTTTCAAGCATGGAAGATTCCTGTAAGACAACTAGAACATGCATGAAAAAGTACAGGCTTTTGAAATCTAATCTTCCCCAGCTTAAAATAGAGGTAGTGCTAGGCTGTTGACAGTAGGTCTCTGAAGACTTTCAATATACTTTTTATTCCATGGCTCTGGCACCACATAGGAAATTAATTCAGCGACAATATTTTCATTAGATTATAACCCAAGTTCTCAATCTTAGGCACATTTGTATGCTTGTAATACATTCTAATTACTTGTAAAGAATAAGTCTGTGTGCTGGTTGGTTTATTGAATATATTAAATTAATGAATAAATAAATTTGTCTCCGTGCTGGGAATGCCACTCGACGTCAAAGCTTGCCGCAGAAGGAACCAGAAATGCACTCATTTGTGGTTTTGGTAAACGATACAATTTGTATTGTAGGTGGACTTTTCTGTCTCTCACAAGAGCAATGACTGAGAAGAGCACTTCTTTTTTCCTAAATAACAGAAATTAACTGTGTGAAGAGCCTTTTTTCTTTTTGCTTTCCTTTTTCCTCTTTTTTTTTTTAAATGATTGGTCATCATTAATTTAGTCAGGAGAATTACTCTTTCTGTCTGAGCTCAGCACCTCACATGGTTTCTCTAGTGTGGAGCTCTCAGGACATATACCCACTCTTCTACTTTCATGTATTTCTAAGTTATGCAGAGTAGGAGGGAATAGCAGATACACAAATGAAAATGGTGATACTGGTGGAAAAAAGTGTCAGATTTTAGTATCGTGTAGTTTCTGTCCATATTATGGGTTTTTCTGTTTATCTTGTCATAATTCAGTAAAAAAAATATTATTTTTAGCCTGGAACAAAGTCATCAGAAGTGAGAATTTTTCTCAAAAGATGGGAAATTCACTATTTTTAAAGAGAGCTATTCAATTTCCATGGTAGAAGGGACAAGTTTTTCTCTTCCCTCAAATGCAGAACTATAAGAGGCTCCTCTTACGCCCTTCTTCGTTGGTTTGTTCAGTAATGTGTTGCCTACTGAGTTTTCCTTTCATGGAATGATTTTCTCCTCTGGCCCATAAGAGAAAAAAGTGCAGGTCTTAGCATGCAAGGAAGCCGACCTGGTATTCTGGCACCAGTGCCAGCACTGTTCCCTGCAGCAGTAGCTCTGAAAACACTTTGGTTTACAGGGAAATGCTCCTCATTTCTCAGCACCATTACATCCTCTTCAAGTGCCAAATTTTCTGATAAAGTGCCTTCCAAACTCCAAAGTGCTGCTGGTTCAGGATCCCTTCCTGACAGTGGGATCCTGTGACATCAAGAACGACATCTTCAAAAGTGCTTACCAAGAACACAGTAAAGAGCACAAGGGACTTTACACAGGAAAGATCATTCCTATTGCCTCTCAAAGAAAACATAAGCAAAGTTCAAGAGGTAAAAAAAATAGGCTTCTGGTGCTGGAAAGCTGTTATATGAGGCAAGGGGCTTGACGGTAAGACTGGGGCAAAGAAAGAATGAAAATTTCTCTTCCAGCCTGTTGAAATAAGAATCAGTGGAACAAGACGATGTGGTTTTCTGTGTTGTTCAGGCTGCAATGCTTTGTTAGAGAACTGTTCACCCATGTGAAAATGCATAACCCTGTCAACCTGCCAAGTGAAACTTTGGGTGATCAGCTGCGTAAGTGCTGGTAGCACAGGGTAAAGCTGCCTTTGGCTACTTTCAATTACACGCCCAATTCTTTTAAGACTTCTGAATATTTGGGAAAGGAGAATATGCAGAACTTGTTTGTTTACATCAGATTGTGCTGTGTTTTCAGGTTTCTCAACTGCTTTCAGAGCATGTGAGCACAGCCCTAGCCCTTCCCCTTCCACATACCTAGCAACTTTGTCAATACAGCGAATGAATCCTCTCCAGGAGAAAGGAGCCGTGTCAGGCTGATGTTGTGCAGGGTTTCGTCATTTCAACAAAGTGGGAACTGGAGCAGAGACAGGCATTAAACAGCGAATGCTTTGCAAAGCAAAGTGTCAGATACTGGTGCTGCAGCAATGATTCAGGCAGCCCCAAGGGGCATTACTGATGTCTGTTCTGGGCTGGGTTGGAGGGAAGTGTCGTAACCAAGGGCAGATCATAGCCTTTCATCTTTCAGGTACTGCTGGAAGCATGGCCAAGCACTGCTGGGCTTGGGTGCTGGGCAGAACAGATGAGCACTGAACTCGGTTTCTCTCTGCCTCCATTGTGACAAGACAGCCATCCCAGGGTTCACAAGGCTCTCGATTGTCCACTGTGCAGCAGTTTTCCTACGGTCGGGCTTGGCAGCAGCCTACATACCCTGCAAGCATCACTAGCGAGTTTTGGCAGGAAGCTGTAAACATCTCACCTTCTTCAGAACTGAAATATTTTTTTTTTGTGGATCTGGATGCTTACAGGATGGCCTGCCTGTGCAAGTAGCTTTTTTCCATGGGTGATTGCGAGTGAGGTCTTTTGGATGAGGAACTCACTGAAGTTGACAGCTTAGTTCCTTTGAATTTCTGTACAGCTTTCTGTTCTGCACCAGGGTGGTGCTGAGCCTGCCCTAATTAGCCCAAATTACCGTACCTACAAAAAGCACGAATTAATTCTCATGGTACCTTGCTTATCTCTACATAGAGCTACTGCAAAGACATGCCCCTGAGGGCATCACGGTAAATTTCTGGACCCTAATTCACATGTTCAAACTATTATTCAAACTTGCACACCAAACCTATTACTGCTTCCAGCTATTTTCAGCTTCCATTAAAGAATGCTGTACCTTTTTCTTTTCTAATCTGCTCAAAACATGCAGCAGCATTCAGATGTTTGAAGGGGCACACTGTAGAGCCAGGCCATCAAAACCCACCTCCAGACAGCCAGGACTTAACAGTTCAGAACTGTTATGCCCTGTGACAAACCCGTCCAGATTCGCCAGTCCTTGCTCTTACCAGATACTGCTTTTCCTTACGTTACTCTACTTACCCACTCCAAAAGGAACCATTCCACAGGGGTAAGGAAGACTGGCTGCTCCTGCTGGTACTACTAAAGAAGCAACGCCTCAGTTAACTGTCAGATAGACATTTCTGAAAGCTGGAGCTGGTATCTGCAAGTCTGGAATATTTGTGTTTCTGTACCAAAAGCAACAATTACACCACAGGAAGAAAAACAAACCTCCACAGACTAAGTAGGTAAAAATGAACAGGTTTAATCAAAGCAATGGAATAATATTTTATCAATCATCATTATTTTGCTTTGCCAAACTTTACACCAGAGGAAAATGGATTTTTTTATTCTGGTGAAAAATCTGACAGACTGGAATGAATAGCTAACTTTCTGAAGGTTGGGAAAAAAAGTCTTAAATGGTTAGTTTTGAACTAAAGGCATATATGCGCGATTAAAGCTTTTACTAATGAAAATACAATGGTAAGTTTAATATTTTAATATATTTGAAAAGTAAATAAAAAGTTTACCCGACATGACATTTCCATGTAATCATTATTTTCTTATTTCTGAAATAAAATTAAGAATATCTGTATAAGACCATTTTTCCCCCAAAACTGCTCTTGCAAAACTATGGTGTGTTCCAGATACCTGTCCTGATTTTCCTGTCTCTTTTCTGCCTTGCAGCCATGTAAAAAACAGTCCTCTTGCTTCACTCTGAGGATTTCTAACACCTTATTTCCTCCAAAATAAAAGATACCCATCTCTAATTTTGCCAAATCAAAGTCTGACCTAGATCCTTATCTGGGGCAGAATGGAAGCTGGAGCTAGTACATAGCTTCCCACTACATAGTGCGAGGCAGCTTTTCCTTACCCGTTTCTCTCTTCAGGCCCTGCTAGTGACGCACTGTACCGCAGTGATGGTCTCTAACACGATGCCCTGGTGGCATTTGTACCTGGGCTTCCCCTTGCCACCACATGCGCGGTTCTGGATGGTTTTGACAGTGACACCCACGTGCTGTGGGAGCTGAGTGTGGGGCGTGGGCCGCCCGCCCTGTGCCCGGCCCAGGCTTCTGCTCCCCGGAGTCGAAGCCAGCTCAGGACCAGGAGAGGAGCAGAGCGGTGTCACAGATCTGCAAGCACATAGGACAGCAGCCTAAAATGGGCCTTAAAAATAGGAGCTATGAACAACCCATCTAATATGCTGCACAACAATCTGAGAATAACATGCAAGTATTTAGAGTGGCATTGTATATTAGGTACAGAAAGAATTAGAGAAAAATATCTTTAGTACATTCTTCTTAAGACTCTGTAAGGAGTTAAGTTCTGAAGCAACTTTCAGAGAAGTCATGTCTTCCCGCTGCATGATGGGCTGCCATCACAGAAGGCATTTACAGGTACTATGATTCAGGGAATCACATTTATTTTCAGAAAGGCTGCCAAAGAGCATAGATGGTTATTCCAATCAGATAGAAAGGGCAGGAAAATGTTTAATGAATTAAAAATACTCTTTTGTTGAAAAGAAGTTTATATGTAAGGACTGTATGGGTGGCTAGGGGGAAAAAAATGGAAGCACCAGTTTAAAAAGAAAACAGCATATTTTATCCTTCTGAACCTGGCATGGCTGTGACGTGAAAAATGTCTTATATATGTGAAAATCAAAAGGTGTTTGTGGCGTTTCTTTTCCAATTTTGCAGGAGAATCAAACAATCTTCCCCTCTATACTTGAGTCTTCACGTCATTTACCTTTCAGACTTGTTATGGCTGCTAAGGGCATAAAAAATGAAACATGAAGGAAAGCACAAGGTTGTGCTAAGTGATGAGCATTGTCACTGAGGTGTGCAGAGTTTACTAGCACATCCCATCTGACAGCAGCATGCTGAGAAGAACCTGGCTTTGAACGATGCAGAATAGAGTCAATTATGAATCTAGGATACACGCTGTGATCAACGAAAAGGTAAGTGAGCTAAAATAGATGCACAGTGCATGCATATGTTCATACAGTGTGAAATGGTTTTCCAGGTAAGGCACACTTGGAAAAAGTGCCCCATGTGCTCCACCTGTAGGACATCATGAAACCAGCATTTCCACAGTTATGCAGCATATATGAGAAAATGCCCGTGGTGGAGGAAACAGAATCCGCTGTGTCCCTCTGGAAGAAAAACTTCCTACTATTTTTGTCAAATGCCCAAGTTACATGCTATATGGCAAGAAGCTGTTGCTCACAGACTGGCATTGACATGGCAGATAACAACACAGCCACTGCTCCTGGCATCATTTCAGAACAAGATTTTCACAAGGATTAAGTGTTCTTGGACAATTTCTCCAATATATGAGGTACAAATGTTCTTTTCTTCCCAGTCAGACATGCAGGTCTTTTGTGTACAAACACTGTGGCCAGCAAAAGGAAAATCTTGCCCTCCAGTGATGCAAAATGCCTTCGATGACCCTGTGGTTGATTCTACGGGTGCTGATGGAGGGCAGGACTGTGTTCCACAGGGCAGCCTTCTCTCCAGCATTTCGACCCTACAAAGTAAAAACCATTGGTACATTCTTGTTCTTGCACAGCTTGGCTTTTGTGTGAGTTCATTCTCCAGATAACTAGCTTGGAAGAATTCAGGGCAAGTCCTTTCCTTCCTGATACTGGAATAAGGAAGAATATTTATGGCAGCAAGCAGGCTCTGTCTCTAGCAAGCATGGTCCCTCCACTCAAGACCCGCTTACTGAAATAACCACAGGAGGAGCAACAATGGGTGAATTTGTAGGGAAGGTTTCGTTCAACACAGAAAACAAAATTTGCAGAGCCAAGCTGGTGCTAGAGACACCACTGCTGGACTGAACTAGCTCACTTTCATACGGTGACTTCTGGTATCACTGTTTTCAGCCTGCGAACATCCTTTGCCTTTCAATGGCTCTTTCCTCTTCTCTCTCACACTGTTCTTTAGCTTTCCTTTCATGTGCCTCCTGGGAGAAGTGACCTGCTCTTCTGCTCACTTGCCGCCTGCAGTTCAGCAGTTCTTGACCTAACAGCTCTGTCATCCTTACTGCTGCTGGAAAACTCAAATTCAGGCAAATGCTTTTTGCAGGTTATTTCAGACAGTAACTCTTGCCTCTTCTCAGTAACACGAAGAGACCAAAGAGTTTGGACTTGGGTGTTCCCTCAGCATACCTATACTCGGGAAGTAAATCTGTACCAGAGATGTTGTCCTTCTCTAAGGAACCAGCAGCCATAATTGAACAGGTCCCAGGCTCACAATCCATGTTGGTGATGCTCTGTCAGGAAACCAACCGATGTTTCTTGCCTCTTTGTTAAAAAGACTCACATTGCCATCTGTGGTGGCAGGTAAAGGAGATGGCAACTCCAGACCAGCAGTCTGGTCTGGAACAGGGGTTCACAAGTGTCATGATTTCTATCAATCATTCCTACTTCCAAGTATGGTAGTGCTTGGGTTTTTTTTGTCATTAACACCTCAATTTTGCATCAGACCTTTGTCCCCTGGCTTGTGCTTCTAAGAATGTGTATAAATATCACATATGCACTCCTTTCTATCAGAGATATTTATGAATAGCTGCCATAATAAGCTGATATGAATCTCTAAATTTTTCTTGTAATTTGATTTCATGTTGATGTGGGTATCAAAGCGCTAACACATCAAAGCAAATACAGGTAAGCCTGGCTCTTGTTTAGACATCAGAAAACAGCATGTCTGCAGGATAACTCATCTCGGGGGCATCAGATTCATGCCTCAAAATGGATGTTGTGACTTGCTGTATGATCTGGCCATTAAATGATCAACATACTTAGCAACATCTGATGAAGTTGCTTGTATTAGTATTGCAATGTTGTTGGTAAGAGAGCAGTCTTGGGCTTCTCTGCCCTGCTAGAGGGAGTGCCTCTGACAAAGGGTGGCTTCCAAAATCCCACCTCTTATCAGACCATATCCGAGCTATGTTCTTCACACAACTCATCCACTACTGCATTAGTTTTTGATCTCAGGTCAGAAATGCAAGTGCACGTACTATGTAAGATGGTTGATCGGTGCTGTTCTGGGCTCCGCTGTATTGACTGTCAGTCAATATGCATTATGCCTTAGAAGCTGCTGCCTGTGATGTCTCTAGAAATGCAGTTCTGATGAAAAAGATTGTTGTTCAACCATATCAGGCACATCATACTCACTTCAAACATCCTGTGTCACTCAGAGCCATGAACAAAATTTCCATGTTTCCATGCACTCAGTTTCAATGAGTAAAATTGAGGGGGGAAAAAAGTGTCCATTTCTAAGTGTCCATACTCTTTGCACAAAGTTCCCACCTAAATATTTGTATTTTCTGCTGTGCTTCAGTGTTTGTGGTCTATTTTTTGGTGTAACCAAGTGTAGAAATTTTACATTTATTCATTCCAAAAAGGTACAGAAAGAAACTGGCACAGAGATTAAACTTAACACACACTACCTGGCCATCTTCTTCACATGTGCTAAGAACAAGATAACTCTCTCTGCTGTCAAAATAGGTTATTTTTTGTTTCCTTCAAACTTTGGATCATTAAAATATGATGCAGCTGAGGCCAAAACATATCAAAATATGGTGCAGCTGAGCCCAAAGCATATAAAAATCTGGGTATTTGTGTGGATGTTAGGAATACTCTCAGCTGCAATTAGTGCAGTGAGCCCTTTTTGAAAACAAGTAAAATATTTGTTAATCTCCAGCCCTCCACTATCGTAACTCTTAATGCCTTTTTTCCCAAAGTCTTTATGGATTACAGAATGTGTAGCAGGCAGGTAAACTGCTACACCTGCTAATGGCATTGTTTTTGGTTTTGGATGGTGCCTGTGGAGTGCCTGTAGCCGTGCCCATGGGCTGACTCACCAGGCTGTGCTGATGCTCAGGAGTCCCACATGCTTTGGAAAGCACTCAGGACTTGGATCCTCCAGGCCAGAAGGAGACTGGGCATGTTACATGCAAGAACAGGTTGTTCCAAGGAGCTGGCTGAGGTGATACCTCGCTTGAACCTATTGCCCTTTCCAGGGATATATCCGACCCCTCTATGATACCTCTGTTGCCATCTGAGAGCTGCGACTCCGAGTCCTGTGTGTTACCATAGTGTCATACTGCAACATCAAGAATACTTTTTTTTTGTGTGTGTATTGTAACAGCATGTAGGAGTCTCTTGGCACTCTAAGGATACAATAGAAAGACTTGCATTATATCATTAGTGATCTAATCTATGATGACTGCTCCTAGATGAACAATTTGCATTAAAAATGATGTATCATGTGAAGTACCTGATTTTTTAAGAAGCATCATGCTACCGTCTAAACTGCCATGTGGATATTCTCCCCATTGCTTGCATCTGCAAATATGACACTTTTTTATTCTGTCTCTTTGATTTGTTGCCAGTTGTTTGCCTGCCTAGGTCACCTGTGGATATGCGTGTCAGCAGTGCCTATGGCTCTGTGTGGACTGCAATGCCCTTTAATGAAGCTGGGTATTAAATGGGTAGTTGGACTGTGCCTATTTCCACCGAGCAGTGGCTCTGCTGCCAGCAGCACCTGAGCCCATGAAGTTGAGCCAGGTGACTTCTCCAAAGCCTTACAAAGCTGAAGGGAAATAATGGTAGAGACAGTGGAGCATCCGTGAGGAAGTGAGTGCAATGGTCCCTATCCTGCAACGTTTCACATGGAGCTTAACAGGGCCAAACCTGGAAGGGCTTGGAAGCTAAACAGGATAAAGAGCTCAAAAAACACTTGCCATGTGGCTAGCAAACAAACAGGGGACAACACATAGGTAATGAGCTGAGCCACAGGAACACATTGAATATGAAAAAATATAGTGTTCCACTGAACCTGAAAAAATGAACCTTTTAAATGAGGCACTTAATAGAGATTGCTGTGAAACCCAACACAAACTTCTTCTCCCATACAGAAAATATTTTCCTTTCTTCTAATCCTTCCATGGACTAACTCTTTCTTCCCTGGATTCTGGTGAAACTTTTCAGTCCTAGTTATTTGTGAATTCAGTGCAAGGCTAGGGGAGAAGTAACATTATTCAGACAATGAGAGACCGCACACTAAGAGGAGGTTGGTTCTCAAAATAATTGCATGTTCAGTGCTTCAATGAAAACTGAGATTACAGCCACAAACCTCATCTCCAAATCTCCCCTCCTCTCTTGCCACTCTCAGAACTCTCAGAGCAGAACCATAAAAGAAACCCCCTATGGGAAAAAAATTGCCTGTGGCCTGACACATTCCTTTTTCTGCTCTCAACCTGAGCATCCATGCAGTGTGAACTAGTTAGGTACAGCAGCACAAGACTTTCCTCTGGATCTAGTTACCCTCTGTACATCAGGGATGCCACTGAATTTTTCAGTCCATCCCGTCAGCCCAGTTATTAGTTTTTCATACTTTGGTTGCTATAGCAATGTTGTCTGTTATGATCGAAGTCTATAGGATTTTTTAATGTAATCATCATCCAAAAGCTGAAAGGAATGTTTTGGGAAGGATTAGTTGAGTTTCAGGGAATTGAATTAGAAACACAATTTTAATTGATATTCAGTAGTATTTTGGCACCTTGATCCTAGAAGCCCTCTGGAAATCCTAGACCAGGCCAGTGGGTGATCCACCATTTCAGCACTGTGCTCAGTAATTTTATCCTCAAACAATTTTAGTTAGGGACACTCCCAACATCTATCTCACAAATTACCTATGGAGTCACATCCCCTGCAGCACTGGTAGGATATTGTATCATGCATCTTTTTTAGCTTATGACTGGAAAAGATAAGATCTGAAAAGAATTCGGTGGTGAGGTAGGTGATGAAATTCTGCTGCTGTGTTTGAATACATCAGGCAAGAATTGTTTTGAGTCCTGAATATGTATTTGATTTCCACAGGCTTCTAGGTGAGCATCGTTTGCAAGGGAGTACAAGCATTGATATGCAGATAGAACACAATAACTATCAATAATCCAATGACACCTGAAAAATCAGGAAATACATTATTCCACAATAGTAAATGGACTAAGAGCCATTCATATCTTTAACATTAGATGCCAGAGAATGTGATGTTGCCTGTGTTGTCTCAAGTTTTATTTGTGTGCATAGGTAAATACAACTTAAATGATCTCTTTAAAGTTGCCTCCACTACTCTTTGCACTGAAGGCATGAAAACAGTTATTCAGCAGCAGGGAGAAGCAGGAAGGAGACCTCTGCAGTTTTGACCTTTCTCCAGCTCCTTGGGTATGATCTGGAAAAGGGCATATTTTTATTTAACCCACAGCACTGGGCATTGTCCCTTAGGTGTTCAGTGCAGATGTGAACACAGACAGCTTATTAGTTGGATATGCAGAATAAATGAAATTCAGCCACCACATATAATAAACTGTGGGAAAGATAGCTAGATGCTGGGGTGCTCTTGGTAGCAGTATGCTTTATGGGAATGAGGATACTGTGCGGTGATTTGCTATAAGGCCCAGCAGGTCAAAATGTGGGGAAGCAGGTAACAAGGTTAGGTCCTAATGAGACAGACATAGCTTGCACAGATAGCTCTATCTCTTGCTGAGGCACAAGTGGGTAGAAAACGGACGTGCTAGGATCTGCCTGCTGGCTCCCAAGCTGGGAGAAAGGTAACCACAAAAATACAGAAACGGAGAGTGGAAAAAATTATCCTGTACTTTTAATGCACCTACACCAGACACTGGGGAAGCAAAGTTCCAACACCGGAAAACGGAGAGCACTATTTTCTGATCATTGTTTTCTGATGGCTTGTCTGCTTGCAGCTGAGTCAGACCTGCCTGTTCACTCTTGCATGGAGAGCTAGAGCTACCTGCCAGAGGCCAGGAGGAACTTGGAGATTATCTTGACATCTTACACTGGGGCAGCCTGTTATCTGAACATGGACCAGGTCTTTGCTTTGTGGAAAGGATCCTGCCTGAGGAAATCATGCAGTGGGGCAGCACAGCTGGTATAACAGACCTGCTCCCTTACCGCCCCCCCCGCCCCACCTCCCTCCGCAAAGAGTGTGGATTCAGGTCTCATGTCTGAAATGTTCCTTTTATGTCACCATGCATCTATATTTCTAAGCAGGGGCATTATCCCTTCTTCCGTTTTACCTTTCAATAAAGCAAACCAAACAAAGAGGTATCAAGCCCCTGAACATCAATGGGGAGAATACACGCATATTCTTGGGCTGTCCAAACTATAGATCTAACATCCTGACATGCAGCAAACACAGCTTCCCTATTGTCCGGGCTACCCCAGCTGAGCTGAAAGGAATGGCCCAGGGGCGGGGGAGAGGAGCATCAGCTGTGGGCCTGATCCCAGCTGCATCCAACCAGCTTTGTTACAGGCAACAAAGAGCAGAAGAAAAGACTTTTGTCCTTTATTGCAAGAGCGACCAACCTCCGTCTCATTGGCAGGGGTGACGATTAACCGGAGAGGATTCATTTATTGTTTGGCACTCAAGATCTCCCAGCAGTAGTCCACTCCAGCATGCTAAAATAATGGGCGGTGCCTTGTTTTTGTAAATGACTCAGTCTGGCTTTGTCTCTTTCTGTGCCAGACTGCACAGCCTGGAAGAGCTGGCTGGCAGTGGTAGAGAGATCTCACTGAGAGATGGCTATGGAAAAAAGATAGAGAAAACATGTGAAAAAAAATTGCCACGACAGGCTGAAGAGTGAAGAAAGGTCTCCTTCCAGTGAACCTGGAATAAGCAAACAGTGCTGGGTTGACAAGCATTTCACGAGGGCTCCAGCACCCCATCTCTAAAATCCCTTCTGGGAGGACAGGCAACACAGGCTACTTATGCTAGGACCTATAGCCTGGAGTGAGTTTTATGGAAGAACTCTTGACCCCTGCAAAAGGGCATAACATGAGAGCAAAAACAACACCACTTCAGCGGTCTGAGCACTTTCCTGTAAGAGCAAGAACTTCCCACCGGCTCAGCTGGGGAAGAATGAATCCCATTCAGGGACGGAGGCTTGTACCACGGAGGCCTGCCACCAGACACCCCTTCCTGATGCTAATCCTATTCTTCTGCTGCAGATCAAGTAATTTTTGTGTGAGTATTTTTCCTTGGCTAAAGAAAAAAGATATTTAACCACAACAAACCTGCTGCCAGCAAATGTCAATCTTAGCTTCTTGGGTCTATATTATAAGCACCAGCTACCAATTTCTGACTGTCATTTACTTTTTACTGCAGAGGTACCTCACACATTGACACAGATCTCCTGGCAGTGCCGGCACTTTGCCATCCTCCTGAAAGCAAGCATGTGCAGTCCTCCAAGACATGAAAGAAACTTAATTAGGTTTAGTGCTGGAAGGCACCGACAGCAATGTTTTAAATATTCTCTTGCAACACTTGTTTAGGAGTGCAGGATAATTCTCCTCCCAAAGAAATACTTTCATTAGTTTGGAGAGTGGAGAAATACAGCCTTGTAAGGTTTAAACTTCGCTTGGTTACCAGCCTGCCCCTACTCTGAACACTTAAGAAACCCTCCTCCACATTCAGGTAACTCAATCATTCTAACAGAGGCTGGAGAGGGAAAGCATCCTCATTTCATCCTGTTAAACCAGTGAAGAAAGGCAAGAGCGCCATGCATCCCTATTAAGCAAAGCTTTGAAATATGCTTTTAAAAACCTTTTTGCAACAGTTCCAACAAACCACATGTTTTATGCTTTTTTATTCATTTTTCTTAAATTAAGTAGAGGATAGTAAAAACTGTCTGACCCATGGCCTGGACCCAACCGTCCACAGCAGTAGACAACAGCCCCAAATGTGGATTTATTGCCCTGCTATCAACCCCATGGCTACCACCAGTGAGACCTCATGCTCAGCCTCAGACGGCAACATAGGAGCTGGCAATTTCTGAGGTGCTTGATCTTGACCAGCACAGCCCAGCAGCTTCCACCCACAGCTGTTCTGAGTGGAAGGAGATGTTCCAGCAATGCGGACTGGCGCTGCGCAGGGGCAGGGAATCTGAGTGGCTCAAACTCACTGCAAGCTCCCACAACGACCTGCATCTGATCAAACACATGTCTGATCATTATCAGTTTGATTTAACCACTGCTGAGAAGTCCAATCACCATTGCTTATCCTTGAAAATATCATTGTTTGTTCCCTCATCCATTTCCTCCACAATTCTCCTTTGAATTTTTTCATGAGAATTTTTCATTTTTCAATACCTCTGTGATCCCTAAGCTCCTACTCAGTAGCTCATAGTTTAAAAATACTATACTGGAGCAAGACTCATCATGAAAAAAGAGAAATATAGCCCTGATACTAAAAAAGAAAAGAGATACCTTGACAGTTCCACTGCTCTTGCACTGTTCAGTGATGCCAATAACTCAGAAACAGCAGAGGGCTGTGAATTAATTTTGCTAAACAAGAAGAGTGCAAAAGTTATAAAACCTAATAATATAAACAATAATTTATCAGAAAAGATTGTCATCTCCAAATGACCATTATGACTTAAAGCACGCATTTTGCATGTTACAAATACTAAGACAGCCCACAGTCTGGAAGCCACTATTGCCTGTCCTGCTGAAAAGAGCTTATTACTGCCACACACTCTTTACTAAGGCTGTGGCTGCTTCTCCCCATGTAATGATCTACAATGATCTAGAAAAGATAAAGAGCAAGCTAGTTCCAGTCAGGTTAAATTAACTTGGGAGCACTGAAAACAATGAGGACACCAGAAGTTGGAACCAAGGAGTTAGGCATAGAGCTTCTGGAAGTCTGTCCCTGTAAAAGGGCTCCCTTGGCTTTGTTGTCTTGGTGGGGGCATCCTGGGAGCTCAGCCCAGCCTGATGGTAGAGGAATGACTTGAAACAGCACTGACCAAAAAACAGTATAAAATAAGTATACAACAATCATGGCAGAAAAGCACGCAACATGAGTCTCAGAAAGCTTCTACCACAAAAACCTGGTTATCACCTTTTATCTGGAGAAAAAAAGTTATTTGCAGCTCAGTTTAATTCCCAGGACTCCTGAATTTGAGTTTATTTTTCAGAAGTTACTTTCTTGGCTTCTCTCCCTTCCCCTCATTACCCTTGGGCAGCTTTTGTTTTTGATAATGAAATATCATCTTAGCCCAAAATTCCCTGTGAGATACTCCAGGATTTCTCTCTGTATTCCTATTTCTATTCCTCATTGCCAGCTGAACTTACTCTCTTGTATAGAGTGGGTGGAAGCAGCACTGACAGTAGAGACAGAAAAGTAGGAATGGGGAGGTGGGGGTGAAAGCAAGGAACAAAGCTTATTTTCAGAACAATTCGGCTGATTACAGTCTCTATTCTGACCTTGCAAGCTCAAGGCAGCCAGACCTCCTTTCAACACCTGCATGCCCTGGACAGCCCCTGATTTCAGTAAGGTGCTTTTTGAGGGTTACAGCAAAAGAGAAAAAAAATTAAAAGGGGCTTTGAAAGAGGCAGCTGAGTGAATAGTAGCTCAGATTCAGGGCTCCTGATGCTGTGTGACTTTGGTAGTTTATTTACCTCTTCTTCACCTTGTAGCTGCATTTCAAATAGGCATCGTGATTAGAGGGTATGCTGTGCTCACACAAAAGTTGTTATTGTTAATTGGATGCATTACTAAATTTAAGAAATCAGTGTTACTGTCTGTATTAGTTATACATTAATTGAAATAATGCATTAGAAAACATTTTGGTTATCTGCTGAAAAGAGTGGAAAATGGAGACCAAGGGCAGCATGTCCTGACGTGACATGTGACATGTAGCTGGCAGCGTGCTTCTCCATCACTGAGCTGAGGTGGGGTTTGCCCACGTATTGGTCCCACTCCCACAAGTGGGTCTCAGTTTTTCTGGGCGCTTGCCTGCTGATGCCTGGTCCACCAGCAATGGGAGGATGGTTCCCTTGCTCACCAGGCACCTCCCTGTGGCAATCCATGCTCCTTGGTGTTGCCAAGAAAAACAGCGTTTCACCAACTTTCTGAATTTTGTTTTATTTTTGCTCTGAGTGTCCTCAGCACACTCATTAGTTCAAGCCTTAGAATGAGCTGAGAATGAGTTACAGATGGGCTCTGAGTGCAACAGAATGCTACTATTTGTTCAAGACCCTTTATGTACATGTCTCTCACCCAAAATGCAAACCATAGCAAGAGCTGGCAAGAGACAGCCAGTCTCCACTGCTCAGTTAAAAAATAGAATTAAAAATACATTAATAGAATTAGATACTATATTTGTATCTGATTTTTGGAAAACCATTCTTGAAAGGGAAGATGCCAAGTGCAGAAACAAATCAACAGGCAAAGAGGAGAGGCTGGGTTTGCTGCTGTGTCATCTGAGCAGGCAGCATACACTGCAATGTTAAACAGTCTGTCTCAATAATCTGTCCTTCTTGCTTTCCTCAGCCCATCCCCTCAAATCACTGCCATACCATGCATCTCACAGTGATATCCAAAGGGAGGGGTGAATCATGTCTCATTGTGCCTCTGTGTATCAGCACTATGAGGACCTGTGCCACCATGATCTGGGTATCATCACCTCCCTCTAGAAACTTGGCTCCTGGGTTCCAGCAGTGGCATGGCATTACCAGTGCTAGCAGCAGGGCACTCACGCATGTGGATGCAGTGACATGACTGCGGGAGATGAAGGATTTCCCCCAGGAATCAGCAGGCACAGTTGCCTTTCACTGATTAGGCATGGTGATAGTTTCTAGACATCACCAACAACATTGTACATAACAGGGTCTGGAGGCCACAGCCCCCCCAAAAGCCCTGGCACCACATGCAGCACTCATGGCTAGTTGTGAAATCTGTCACCTGTCCCCTGTGTCCCCTTAGCATAGCATTACACACAGCAGCATAGTCCAGTGCAGTGTGGGCAGAGGGAAGGTCGTCTTAGAAGAGAATAGAATGGAATGGAATGGAATGGAATAGAATAGAATAGAATAGAATAGAATAGAATAGAATAGAATAGAATAGAATAGAAATTTCAGTTGGAAGGGACCTACAATTATCATCTCATCCAATAGCCTGACAACTTCAGGGCTGACCAAAAGTTAAAGCATGGTATTAAGGGCATTGTCCAAATGCCTCTTAAACACTGACAGGCTTGGGACATCGACCACCTCTCCAGGAAGCCTGTTCCAGTGTTTGACCACCCTCTGAGTAAAGAAATGCTTCCTAATGTCCAGTCTAAACCTCCCATTGGCGCAGCTTTGAGCCATTCCCATGTGTCCTGTCACTGGATCCGGGGAGAAGAGCTCAGCACTTCCTTCTCCATGTCCCCTCCTCAGGAAGCTGCAGAGCTATGAGGTCACCCCTCAGTGAAGTTGGGTATCTTCCTTTGGAACAAATAGCCAAAAAATCATATAGGAAATCAAAAAGAGAATTAAATGACATAATCTAGGATTCTATTGCAAGTGCAGTTTACAGCCTTGAGGTCTGGCATAAGTGAAATCACGTTTTTAACCGGGTATCATAGATCTTTTATGCATTTTCTCTGAAGCAGGGCAGGGGCAAACCAACACACCCAGACACCTGTTATACGACAGGAGGAGTAGAAAATGGTTGCTGTCTGTTCTGCAGGAATCAAACATTTTGTATCATCTTTCTAATTTCAATACCAATGCTTGCTTCTCTTTAAGCCTTGTGCTGTGATAAGACAAAACTAGACTTTTGACCGAGTCCAGAAGAATGCTTTAAAAATAACAGTTGTGGATTCCATTGCCCATTCAAATGTAAACGTTAGAGCATCCATCACTGTGACAGTCCTGAATGTTATACCCATAGTAAGTGAACATAACTATTACAAGGAAGCATCTCCTAGAGATGCTGCTTCCGACAGTCCAGTTATGTCCTAGTGTCTGAACTGGCATTTGAAGAATTCAAGGGGTTTTCTTCCTTCTGTGACCACGTCTTGCTCACAAGGTCTCTTCTAAAGGTAATGGCAAGAATAATTTGTTGCTGTTATCAAAGGATGAATGTGACCAAATATTTCTCTACCCAACATATTTTTAAGAGTTGGTATCAGAATTTAAAGAACTCGAACCATGATCAGAATCTGGGTGAAGCACATGAACTTGGGTAAATTCATGCGGCAGTCCTGTGTGTTTAGAGTACTCAGTAAGTACACAGGATTCTGTTTTATGCAGCTACAGACAGTAAAGCGTAGATAGCAGCCCAGCAAATAGATTTTGCAGCTTGTCTTTTCCATGACACTTTGTTAAATACATTATTGCTTCATCATTGCTTGTGGTTTATTTTGGCAAGCCCACAGCATCACATTTCTCAAAGTCTTCTGTACCTTAATAAATCCAAGCACATTTGGAACAGAGAAGGGAAGAAACTAGATGCATTGTGCACAACTGGTAACAGTTTCCTGCCACGCCTGATTAACGGAGTAAAAACAAAACTCAGCTTCTGTTGGAAGAGGTCCCATCCAAGATATAGGTTGTGCAAATTGCCCTTAAGGAAAAGAGGAAAAAGGACACTTGCTTTGGGGAATTGTGGGGTTTTTTTTAAGGTTTATTTATTTTTTTTTCCAGTAAACCGTTTGATTTTACTATGAGAGAGGAGAGGAGGGAGTCCTGCCAAGCAGGACTGAGACACTGGTTCTGCTACTACATTTCCTGCAAGCACAACTCTTCTGCAAGCAGAAGTGAATATCCTAGTGCATATATCTTGTACATCCTTCTGCGCAGAGTCGATGGACTGCACAGGGTTTGCACTGATACAGTGCAGTGGTACAAAGGATGGGTGGTAAGATGCAGTATTTAGAGATGGGGGAACTACCTCTTTACCAGTCTAAACATGACTCCAGACAGGAAAATACCCACCTCCTACCCCCTTTCATTTCATCATTCTTGGTTAAATGATGTCATGAAACCTAGTCACACAATTGTGCCCATTTTTGTGCCAAACACTGCTTCTGCTCTACACATGTATTTCAAAGAAAAACTATTTGAGTTAAAATAGCCAATTCTCTGTTCCCTTTTTTTTAGAACAGAGGAAAAAAACATTTTTATTCATGCAGCCCATTACTTTCCATTCATTCTGGCAGCTACGCCTTACTACGATGCTCTTAAAATAGTACATTGCAGTGTTTAGCTAGTGTTAATGATAGCAATTGGCAACTGTCTCATTTTGCACAAGGTTGTCATCTTCTCTCATTAGTATCTGTATATATTTCCTTGCCTACCAAGGCAGCTTCAATTTGCCACCACTATCAGAGCCAAATACAGTCAGAGGAATTGATACCTTCATGTACTTTTGTGACAGTTCTTTTGAATCCAGTTATAAGATGCACTTGAAAATCCAAGAAATTAAGTGGCTTCTTATAGATTTCCTTTGCTATAGTCCGTCTTATGTTCCTGTACCTCTTCATTTTTTGTTGCTGAACTGTTTTAAGATGCTTGCAGAAATTGCTGCTGTGCTCATGGATGTGTAAGATTTCCTCCTCCAGCTGTCATTCAGCAAGCAAACACTATACCTATGAGATGTTCATCAGCACAGTTGTCCCATTTCAAGTACTGGTGTCGACTGCAGCTGAACCTTGAGAAACTTGTGAAGTTGAATAGTTAGCAATGCATACAAATGCTCTACCAGATCTTTCTTTTATTATCTTTATAAGAAATACATAGGAATTTGGAGTTTCCCAAAACTAGGTGCTAGATGCTTCCTGGACACTCCTGGAAGACATGCTCAGCTCACTGGTAAAGGAACCTGTCTTGGTATCGTAGGTGGGAAGGGATTGCAAACTGTATTCCAGAGGGGGAGATGTAGAACATGTAACGTTAATATACAAATAATGAAAGAAAAGAAGGAAAGAAGAACCCTATTTTGTTTCTAGCCATGATGGACATATAATAACCTTCTGCTATTTCCATAGCACTCTGACAGATTTCCTTACTGCCCTTCTCAAGGCACATTTCAGAATATAGCTGGACTCTGCAGGCCAGAGCAATATGAAGCAGGACAGTTAAAGACATCCCCACAGATTGTTTCAACTTGGGAAGATACTGCTTTGTGATCACAGCAGCTGGGAGTATCACGAGCTGAACTGTGGCAGGGAGAAGAACAGAATTGTAGTTACATGCATAAAGTATAAAGTTTTATAAAGTCTTCAATGCGTGTGCCTTGTCAGAATTTACAATAATTTAAGGTGCTTATTATTCCTCCAGGCATGGAACTCATAAATATTACTCAGTGCTATTTGTCATTGGCTTCTCTGTCATGCATAAAGTAAAATTAAATACTTATCTCTATATCGTTAACGTATTAAACATTAGGATTTATGGGGTTTGAGATCTTACTTGCTCTGAGAACATTAACTTCCTGATGAAAGATCTAAATGCAAATAGAAGGAACGCCAAAATACCCTGGAACATAATTAAGGATACTGAGGTGCGAAGAAGCCCCAGGCATAGGAATGTGCAGTTTTCTTATTTCCACTTTCATGGTGGGCTAGTTTTCTTTGTTCCACATTTCTATCCACTGTCCCAATGTGCCACCTTGTTTCTTTGTAAGTAGTCATCAGCTAAAGAAAATGTAAGTGCATTCTTATATGGGTTATCAGAGAAAAAGTGTTCCTGCCTTAAAACATATCCTTGCTATCTGTACTGGGAAACAGCAATTCAGCATTGTCTAGAAGATTTTAAAAAATCATAGATGACTCTTTCCATATGAAGAAAAATTCCCTTGGTAGCTTTACTTGATTTATTGCTATTGTTGCTACTCAAGGGTTCCTGCAAGAATGTATTGAATAGGGACAACTTTTAAACAAACCTGTATTTCTGCAGCATGATAGAAATGCTTTCTGTGCTGTTGTATAGCTCTAACTAAATCTACATGCTATTTTGTCCATCCAGTGCAGAATAATCACCAGGTGCTCATCCTATTCCCATCTCAGCAAACACAGATAGATAATGCAAAAATTTGAGCCACAGCTGATCAAAAAATTAAAGAAAATTAAAGAAGTACCTTCCAATGAGTAACTTTCTGTCAAAAAGCCACAGAGAGGGTGTCTCTGACAAGGTAAAATGGCATAGAAGTTCCCCATATTTTGGAAGACTAGGAGCTACTAAACATCTTTTAGAAGTTGGGTGAAAAAATCCCAAGTGTTTCTACAAATGGTGCTCCAGTTTGCACCAGTTCTCCCCTCAAGAATAACATTTTTCTGGTTTGATTGGTCATTCTGTTAAGAACGATGAAGGACACAGACTTCTAGTTTGTTTCTCATAATGTCTGCATCTTTTCTGAAGAAATCTGAATGCAATGAGCTGTTAAGAAATGTTTAAATCTCCTATTGTATATTTCCATTCTGTCACAACAAAATGTTCTCAGTGGAGTCTCTGAGCAAAATTTTGTTTTCAACAACATCTGTTATTGTTATTAGAACAAGAAATGCTTCCACTCCTGGTACCATGATGTTATAATATGGCATACGTTCCTGCATATCTAGATTTTAAAAAAATAATCAGGGCAGTTTTGTTTCTTAAAAAATTTCCATTGTTATTGTGGTTTCAGTTTAATTTTTTTTTCTTAGTGGTGATGTATGCAAATGATAAAAAATACACTGTTTTTTTCCTTTCGATGAACCACGCTAGAAGGCACCCTAAGGACTCCGCAGTTTTCATTTGCTCTCCCAATCCATTTTCTGTGAATAAAGCCACCTAGCCAACAGCCCTTTTAAAAATCCATTTTTGTTAAAGATTTTTCACATCAAACTTCATTTCAATATCAAAGGCTCCCCACCTAAACACAGTTCTGTTACTCTTTTCCCTGTATCTGTCAGCATTTTCTATAATGCACACATACATACAGGGAAACAAACACATATGACTTTTGCAAGCATAGCTTTAAATAGTGCTGAAAGTCTTGCTATCTAAAACCCATAAGGAGTTATTAGAAGTAATTTTTAACTTTTTCCATTTCTCCACTTTCATGAATTAGATTAAGTTAATGGATTTATGTAAGCATTGATTTTGATCCTATTGTTTTAAACAAGGGGGGGGGTGTGTCAGACAATATTGTGCATATACATGATTTTGTTCAGTGAATTAATCCTCTTGTGAGAACAAGGTCCTTAAAATGCGTCTTGGTTTCCCATAGTGTCTGTCACTTTTCTGACAGAAGCCACAGGGTGAATTTAAGTCTAAGCTATTGATGCTCACCAAAGCTGTCCCTGTATAGCATTGTGCGGTCATCTGCCAGAGGTTTTTACAGACTGGGACTAAGAGACTGGCCTCAGAAGGAGGCTGTGCACATAATGGTGACGGAAAATGGTGTTTAACACAATGAAAGTGCCCATGTCCATCTTGAATAGCATAAGTACAACATAATGCAGGTGTGACTAATTCTTGACTAGAGATTCGCAGATGGATGCTGCATTGTGTCATGTCCCAGGCTAACTATAGGCATCAGAAAAGACATGTTTCTTGGATACAGTTGAGGGTAGAGAACAGATCTGGCACTGCTCACATGCTCTCACAGTAGGTAAATATTGCAGAAAACTAAAACGAGCTACGACACCCACAGGAGTGAGACCTGAGGATGCTAGCCTTCAGGGCACCACAGGCAGATCCAGCTGGTACCAATCCTTAGCCTCCACTCAAATCACATACATTCTTCTGTAAATGTCTCCCTGAAGGCCCTATTTAGACAGCTAAAAAAACTTTACATCCTGGTGGTGCCTCTCTACACACATAAGTTTGCTGCTTCACCACAGGAGACCTTCACAGTCTCATAGGAGGTTTCAGGAGCAGGCTTTGTCATACCTTGCCTGCGTATGTCTGACAGCCCTGAAGCCACTCTTCTTGTCCTTTTTACAGCTGAGGCCAAGCTATGTCCGAACAGCAAAGTCGGTGGTCTATGCTAAAACACAGATTGAACTTATTGGCACTGTAGCATCTTGATTCTCATCCCAAAGAATTAAGATAGGTATTTTTTTCAGAAGACATTTTCTACTCTACCTTGTTCTCGTTGATTTAAATGTCCTTAGTGATGTACTCCACCCTTTGCTTATGAGACTTTCTCACAGCCCGGCAGAGTTCACTGCCAGCCCAAGGTTTGCCATTATTCATTCCTTCCATCATTCCTGCTTTTACGATCCTAAGTAATTCCTCTCCCACTTACGTGTAGGCTGTAACATCTCATCTCTGAGGCCAACTAACTTCTGCCACTTTTCTCATCTCCCTCTTGGCCTATTTTTATTACGTTTTGATTCTTGCTATATTTGTAAGTTTTTCCATTTAAGTACAATTAAATAATTGTATTAATCACTCTATGCAAAAAATCAAGTTAATGACTTCAAACTTCACACCAATTGTTGAAAAACCTGAGCTGATCCTCCCCACTGCTAATGAGAAGCAGAGAACAGTGGTGAAGGTATCACTGCCACTGTTCACCTACTGTACAGCTTTGTGTCATGCCATAAGGCTGTTTCCACTTCTGTTCGCCTATGTTTACTTCTCAATATTGCATTCAGTCAGCACTAGGTCTCTTTAACTAAAACACTGGAGTCGCATCATACCATTCGAATGTCAGCTGCCTCCATGGCCCAGATACACCACTCAGGAAAATCGGGCAGACGCTGTCACTTGCTTTCTCTCAAGGCAGTTAGGAGGGAGGACTTGCATCATTTCATGGTAAGACAAATATCAAAATAGACTTGCTAGAACTGTGCAAAGGACTACCAAAACTTTGTGCTGTCCTGCATGAGTGAGCAGCAACCAGCTATCACCCAGCATAAACCACTCAACAGATGGCTACACTTCTCTTTGTCCTGACAAAAGTACCTTTCACAGAGATTACTACATGGTGTTAGGAACTGGTTTATCAGACTGTCAGAGGGGCTGGAAAACTCCCGTGTATGGATTTAAAGTATGCTAGCTCTGACTTCAAAATAGTGATTGTTCGCACAGAGCTCAGCTCTCTCGACTTTCTCCAGATTACATTGCCGTTGCGTTTGGCACAACCTCTTTAATCAACCCAGTGAGGTGCCTCCGGAGAGCACCATACACGCAGGACCGCCAGACCATACTGTGCTGCCACTCCGAGTCTGACCTGTGACAGGAGCTTCCCAAGGCTGCATTGACCTCCTTGTGAATGGCAAAATGCCTGTCTGAAAACCTCATTCTAATCTGTGGAGTTTATGCAGATCAATTTATTGACAAGCCAAATTGTCCTCCTGATCCCAGCTTTTGTTGTAGGTGCATGTGATGAGGACTGATATTTTGAGGAAAACAGGACAAAGCTGGCAGCTGACTTCAGCTCTGATTGGTCTCTCTCTTATTTATTAGGTTTAGGGAAAACAGCCATCTTTTCTCGGGTGACTTGTACTGTGCACAGATTAAGGCTTTTTATTATATATTAATAACTAAAAGAACAGTGGCATATTCAGGTGACCAGAGTCACAGGTTTTTCTGAAAACTAAAGAATCTTGAAAAATAAAGAACCTGTTATTTGTCTGGAGATTACTTTAAAAAATCCAAAATGAATACTAAAATGCCAGCAACATGATTTTCAGTATACTACTCTTCTCTTTTAAGGACGTCTTTTCTCATTCCGTGCATTACAGATGTTTAATTGAAAGGTTACACACAGGGTCATCAACAAGGCTCACAATGCCTCTAGCCTTACAATACACTTCACTTCAAAGGGATTGGCTGCATTCCTGAGCCTTGTACCAATAAGCACTAATAACACTGAAAAATGAAAACTGAAACAGATGTCTCCAATAGCATTGATTCTTATTAGCTGTTCACAGCTATTCTTACACCTCTAGGCATAACGAAGCAAAGCCTGCGTGCTGTGTGTGCGGCTGCAGAGGGCCTCGGTAATGCCGCTGGAATGCTCCCCTTCGCTGCTGCTCGCTGCATTCTTGACAGACTGTCTCCATTATAATCTTAAGAAAACGTCTTTAAAATGTCATTTAAAAATGCAACAAATATGTAAACTCCTACTTAATAAGGACAGGATTTGACATTTGAACACGTATTTCTTAAAATTAAGTGTGGAAAAAAGTGATCAAATATATGTTAGAAAGACTGAATCGAACTGCACATTTATCTGTGCCTGGCTGCAGATCCTCGATCTGTTATGACCACCCAGAAGGAGCTTAGGGCAGCTCTGTGGCAAGATAATGGAAGAATGGCAATCAATAGGTAAAAAAAAGTGTTGTGCATACTACTGTGCTGTAAACACCCCAAGCAGACAAGTAATAGACATCAATTCTTCATGCAATCTATTCAGTGAACAAACGTGAATCTGATTTGGTATAACTCACGAGTGCAATGAGTATCTGTACCCTTGCACACAAACCCAAAGCCTAAAATGCATACTCATTTGGGTTTGCTGAGCTTCCTTGTCTGCCTGGTTTTCTAACACATTTTTGCTCTTGGACATCATCTTTCTACTTAGAAAGAAGGGCAGCCATGACAGACATGTAACAATCTAGAGGGAACAGATTTTAACCTCATTTAACTCATGGACAATGGAAGCTGCTCCTGCTGAAGAAGGAGATAATATTTTTATTCTGAATGTTGGTAGTGCGAGAACAACGTTCAATCTGCAGCAATCTGTGCGACAACAGGAAAGGGAGAGCTAATGCGGAGATGCTAAGAGAGGGATGGTATGAGCAAAGCAATGGGCTGTGCTAAGGTTCGCAGTCCAGCTTGTGCATTCACACTGGACCCAGGAATTTACACCTTTCCATTGTTGGCAGAGTTCTGTATATTCAACACTGAGTTTAAGTTTGAAAATTTGGGGTTGTATACTGCCTATTCAGGCCCAAGTGTCCACTTCCCACACAGAAGAGCCAATACAAGGGAAGACTGTATTTTGCTGTGGATCTCTTAGAAACTAGATCCACTGTCAAAGTGATCAGTAAAAAGATATTGCTTAATACTATATGAAGCATCCTCCCTTTCCCGCATCTCTCTTCCCTGAAGAGCTCCACGTATCTCTGGAGACCATTTTATACCACTGAAATATGAAGTCTGACTTAATCCTGCATCTGAAGGTAATCCTGAAAATCACCCTCAGCCCTCAAAGTACAGAGCAAAACTGGGAAAGAAAGGAAATTATGTCTGTCCTGGGCAACTGAGAATGAAAATGCAGTGCTGTGCTAAAAGAATCATCCATGTAATGTTCTAGATTTTGTAAAAATTGTATGCACTAGTCACACTGTGGAAGAAAAGCAGGAATCTGGTGTGATATGCCTGTGGAAACTTTATCTGTGCTGAGGTTTCGAGACAAGGTGGAGCTTCTGACTGTCCATCTCGGTCAACAACTCTCCATCTCAACCATTGCATCACCTTCAAGGTATGTCTCTGCTCACTGTCCAGTTCAGCATGTTAATTTAGGGCACTGAACAAACCCAGCAGCTCTTCTCCATGCATATTCTGGCATTAGGGCATTCAGTTCAATCAGGTCAAGATGCTGTGCTCTGCCAGCAATGGTGGCTTTTATTGAATCTGCGCTGTCTGACCACTCAGCAGTGCATTCTTCCCTCAGATGAAGAATGCTATCACACAACATACCATGTAACCAGACCAATTGTAAAAGTCACTTCTGGAATATTAAGAATGGGTCTGTGATGCCTGCACAGGTCTGCAGGGATTGTTCAGCTTGCTCAAGGGGAGGAGCTCACAGCATTTATTGTACGCTGCACCACATAGAACACATAATTTGACTTTTCAGAGAATACCCCTGAAGGGAAACATCATTCAAATGGCAGAAAAGGGAGGGGATCTTTTCCATGGAGGTTGTGCACCAATGACAGGCTCAGATACATCAAAACAGTCAAAAACACTGCTACAAGAGTTTTCCTACTGCTCGATACTCATTTGTGAGGATAAAGGAAAAGGATGTCCATCTGCAGCTACAAATACAGGTTTTGGTTTGGTAGGTGTCCATAGAAATGTGAGCTCGTCGTTCTTGCAGGTTTTACCAGTTCCATACATAGAAACGTTTCTGCCTCCCGAGTGAGCCCAAGTGAGAATTCACCGCTCGGAGATGTAGAAAAACAACGTTCTGCCTGAGCTGGGGTCAGAAAGGAACTCCAGTATCTTGCACGGCTACCAGCTCCCCTCTACTTCGGATCAGGTTAGTGCAGTCGTTAAGGAATATCCAACAGGCTCTGGAGCATGGTGAACACTACCTGCTGATTCTCTCTGTTTCCTTTTAGCTGCCAGTCCAAAATAGTTTCTGTCAGTAAAGGCTACACAATGAGGTGGATCCAGATGCTTCATCCAGATGATGCATAAAATTCAGGAAATTCAAATACACATCTGGTTACTAAAAAGCAGTAATAAAAGCAGAATTTCTTATTAATAAATAAAAAATAATTTTTCCTTGGTTAATGTAAAGGTTGCTGGTGCAGGTAGCATCAAGATCCTTAATATTAGAGTAACCCACTCCCTACACTACAAACTGAAAGCCATGAGCCCTGGTCATGCTGTTGCTACTTCCAAAGCAATGCTGTGATAAAACTTCAATGAGCAGAGGAAAGAACCATGTCAGCTGAACTGACCGGGACTTTAGAGCTCTTGACTGATTATCAAGAATGGCAAGAGAAACATTATCTTGTATTTTGATAAAATTGATCCAGAGGAAAATAGCAGCAGCCTGTACCCACTAGTTAGTGAAACAAGAACTGTGCCCGGTTAATCTTGTTGTTAGCCCTGTCCCTCACTGCCGCAGTGGTATCAGAAAGTCATGCTGCAGTCCTGTGCCTCCTGAGTGCATCCCTCCATGACACTAACCATTTAACTGGGCAGCATAAAGTTGTGCTTGTGATCTCTGGCAACAGCAAAAGGTCGTAGCATTCAGGGCAGGCTGGTACACCCATACCCTGGACACTTCTGATGCAGAGGGCAAGGTGTAAGAATTTGCCAATGCATTAAAAACAAGTTAGAAAAAGCCAGGCAGAAATAGTGTTGCAGTACAGGATAGACCTTGCCCTTTGGGGTGGAGGGATGGGAGAGGCTGTCTCAGATGCGAGTCCCAGGTGGAGCTCAATGTGCCCACCGCCCTGTCACTTCTCCCCACAGAAAGCCCAGCTGGCCTTGCCGGGAGAACTGCTGCACTCTGAGCTGTCTGAAATCAGCCAGCCTTGGACCACAATCAGCAAACAGCTACACCAGCAACCATCCACCCATGTGCAGCTTGCCTGCCATTCAGAAATGTGGTGTAGTACATGTAAAATACACTGTGAACATCATGGTAAATTCTGGATTATATCAACAGGCAGGAAAAGGCAGTGTATGCATTTTGAATACATGTTGAGTCAGCAGTATAGATGGTTTTGATCAGACTGCTAAAATAATTAGTACTGGAAACGTATTGAAGTCAACTGCTTCATAGCTATCTAGACATTTGAAGTACTGACAATTGAATGCCCTTCTGCTCATGGCATGGAAAAGGTACATAACGGCTGCACCTCTCCAAGTTGTCATGCTGCTGCTTCTCACCTGCACAATGCAGCTCAGAGTAAAATTGCCACAGGAAGGAAAATACCATAAATCTTGCCTACTGTTAAGCTCACCTACTTGCAGCCATTCTCACATCTTGACAGCCCAGCCTCTTCATGGGTAGAAAAGCTTAAGATATGGGCCATAGCCAGGGAACAAAGCTCACTCAGAAATAGCTAACATGGAAAAATAATGGATGCAAATTATGCTGGAAGCAGAAAGGCTGTCAACAAACTTTCAGAGCTCCTGCTGGAGCTGATGGTGTACATTAATACTCAGGTAAAATAAAAGGATTGTAATTTTCTGTTTTAAGTGATTATTAATGCAATAGAAACAAGTGCTACAGACTGGTGAATGTAAGGAGAGACCCTGGAGAAGGATCTGTTTGCAATCACACCTCCATAGAGGAATACACCCAGGAAGCAGCACAGTCAGGGAACATTTGTACAGGGATTTGCAAAAACCCAAGAAAATAGGCTGGACAGAAGGCTTGAATGAGTGAAGAAATTGACCCTCTTTGATTCCACCGTCCTTAGAAAAAAAAGAACTATGCACTAATTCTTAAATAATAAGATTGAATTTCAGTATTTTTATTGACTCTGAATGTTCCCTTTTTGGTAGATATGACCTGCAAATTCCCAAATAGTGGCTCAGTGGGTCGCAATATGTTAAAGTTGCTTTCCACAGTGCTCACAAAGGTGGTCTGAACCATGTCTTTCATCTTTCAAGACTCAAACTTTTCTTCTTTCTAGCTATATTCCCTGCTACCATTAAAACTATCTAAATGTAACTCAGGAGGAGAGGTTCACAATTACACCATGACATTTGCAGTGGTTTTGCCACCTGTGTATCAGGCCCTTTCCCCCTCACCACGAGGGACATGATCATTTCCCTCTACTTAGCACTGGTGAGACCACATCTGGAGGCCTGTATGCGGTTTTGGGTTCCGCAGTACAAGAAACATAAATGTACTGAAGCAAGTCCAGCAAGGGCCATGAAGATAATTAAGGGATGGGAGCAGCCGACATATGAGGAGAGGGTGAGAGAGCTGGGGCTGTTTAGACGGAAAAGAGAAGTCTCAGGTGGATCTTATACACATTTATATATACCCATGGGAAGGTGCAATGAAGATGGAGCCAGATTCTTCTCAGTGGCATCCAGTGAAAGGACAAGAGACAATGGGCTCAAATTGAAATACAGGAAATTCCATTTAAACGTAAGAAAATTTTTTTTATGATGAGGCTGGCTGAGCACTGGAACATGCTGCCCAGAGTGGTTGCAGTCTCCATTGTTGGAGATAACCAAAACCCAATTAGACACAGTCCTGGACAACCTGCTCTAGCTGGTCTTGCTTGAGCAGAGGGATTGGGCTAGATGATCTCCAGAGGTGCCTTCTAACCTCAGCGTTGTGTGATTCTGTGATTCCTGCTATTAATTTCTGTATTTAAACAATAAACTCTTTGGAGACAGAGCCAAAGCCTACTTTACAAAGGCTCTTTACCCGTTGACCATTAAGTAGTCTCAGAATAAGTCTAAACCAAAAAAGGAAAACAGGCAATGCAATTAATACCAAAGGGAAGACCAGACAAGAAAAGCAAAAAAGTTAAAAACTCTTTCACAGAGCAGTCATCCACGTAAACAGCATGGGCAAAGGTGTGAGATCTTCTGCATCAAAGGAAATTAATGTGTTACTCTGCTTTTCCCTTTTCCTCTGTCAGCTAATGCCAGAGTTATTCTAAAGGCTCTGTAGTGATGAAAAGCACAGTAAAAGAGGAAACAAAGATGATTGTGTCAATCAAGGGAAGATTCAGAGAACAGGTATTTATTGTCTCCGTTTGGATCTACTTGTAAGTAACAAGTGGAGTATCACTCAACTAATTGGATGGAGCTCAAGGTAGACAGACAGATTTAGGACTTAACTAGAAGTAAGAAAAGTTGCAAGGACTTGTAAAATACATCTGTTAGTTCTTGGCTTCAGCCATCCCCACTTCTGTCTGTAAAATCCATTCCACAAGCTCTGTATTGGGTTATATCCCAAATGAGATTATTTTACACACAACTATATTTAATTTGCAGTGAGGGGAACACCTTGGTTTGTTTTATGTCCACATGCCTCTTTAATTGGGCTTCTTATTATTTAATGTCACTGCTGCAGAGGTAGCTTTTATGAGGCACAAAAGAAAATTTAATGAAAATTATTCACAAGCCCAACTTCTGACTAGTAAAACCAAGAGTTTAATGTAAGCGGCAAAGTCCCCATCTGGTACTTCTCTTTGAAAAGAGCAGCCCACATGAAGGATTTATTGTGACATTACAATGCTTGATGTCAAATAATCTAGCCAGAGGAACAATATTGCCCTAAAGAGAGCCATCAGGCCCTGTGTGACATGGGTATTTGAAAGGATTAACTACACTTAAATCAATATGGGCAATGAAAACAGAAATAACCAATCTCTTAGCCGCTCAATTATTTAAGTGTCTTTAGTCCCCACAGAATGGAATTAAACGCTTGCTTAAGAGGACTGACAATTAAATCTATTTCTTTAATGTCAAGGTAAGGACGTGGGATCCTTGGCTGCAGTATGGTGTGAGGGAGTGACATTTCACAGAGAGGAACGCATGGCAGGAGCCGTTAGGGTCCCTGACTGGCAAAGGGCTTTCCTGTGGGGGACCTGGTGGCTCCCCGGCAGGCGCGGCTGTGTGCACTGCGCACACACCTTCTGTGCCAGACAACACCACATCTGCTTCCCCAGGTGGGCCGGTGATACGCATCCGCCGATGTGTTGGGCTGTGGCTGCCAGCCCACGCCCTGGGTGACTGTTGTGGCAGCACCAAGGCCAGGGGAACGGCAGCAGGTCCTGTAGCAGCACTGGTCAGGATGGGACCGGCAGCAGACAGCCACTGCCCCGTCTCCAAACCTATTGTGCACACGTGGTGAGGTCTTCATGAAAGACTGCATCCAGATACAGCTTTTTAGCTGTCCCTTTTCCTCCTTAGTGCTGTGTTTCAAGAGTATAAAATGCAGGCTTTAAAATTCACAGAATACTAATAACTAAGTGTTATTTCAGGAGATAATGTAAACATAAGATCATTTAATTGAAGTGGGCTGACAATTTCCCAGTTATTTGAGTTTTGAAAAGTTTGTCTGACCTATCCCAATATTTTTTTTAAGATTTTTTTTTTTTAAGGTGTTTTACAGAGCAACCACTCTGACCTTTCATGATGATACTATTTCTCCTGAGGTGTTTGTTCATCTCAAATGCAATGAAGAAATTCCTGGTGTGGGAAATTTTCATAAGAAGTTCTATTTTCAGATGATAAAAAGGAGGTAACAGAAGCAGGATGTATGCAATGCATTGAATGTTCATTCATCATATTGCAAATACCCTAGGCGACAGGAAAATATCAGATGCCTGCATGCCTTCAGTCAGAGTTCCTGGCCAGAAAAGCTGAAAGATGTTCTTAAATTAGAGACAATGCACTAAGAATTCATGAAAAAGAAGGTCTAGTGGCAGTTGTCCATCATGAATTTCAGTTTTTCAAAGGCTTCTGTGAGTTGCAAGACAGTGAAAATGTCTGAGTCTTGACTTTTAGGCTACTTAACAACATGGCAAATGAATGCAGAAGCCCTTCTTCTCCGGTGTGTAACTAACATGTAAAAGTCACTCTCAGTGTGCCATACTGACTTCTTGCTGCTGTTGAGCTCTGAGTCACTATAGACAAGAACTTCTTCCTAGATCTTCCATCCCTTTTTTGCTTTTTATGTCTGTCCATTAAAATATCACTGTGGTTTAATATATTAATTTCTTTCAGCTGGGAAGAAAGTGCAGTCCAGAAAAGCTGATATTTTTCTAAGTATTTTTTAAAAACAATTTGTGAAAATGTATTGCAGAAAATCATTACTCATGATTTTGTCTTGACACTTATAAGCGTAATAGCTTGGAGGTATTGTTGATTAATGATTTCTAGTTCCTCTGATGTTCTTGTACAAACTTGCCCACATTTCAGAGCCATAGAGTAAGGTGCAAAAAAAAAAAAAAAAAAAAAAAAAAGACAATTGTCACTTTGTAACCAGAGACTGTAGATTTTATGGCTTATGTATGCCCTGACAGCTTTGCATGCAATTCTCAACTTCAACACTCTTACTATTGATCAAATGGCTGTGATGCTACTATGTTGAACCTCACCCTCTGCACATGTCTGGTTTTGTGGTCGCCCTGCTGGTTATTTTCATGCCATTATGTTGCTGATCATCACCAAATGATTTATTTCCTCATCTTCTGCATCAGTATTACGCAGCTGTTCATTCTTCTTTAGAGCATTTAAATCGCTTTTTTTGCTCTTCTTGCCCTGTTACTCCTTTGCTGTTCCTTTGGCACACATCTTTCAGCCACACATGAACCCATCTAAACTGTGGCTTTACTGATGTTGCCATCATTATTATCTACCCTGAAGAGCTAACAGTCTAGGCATAAGATGATTCACAACAGGTAAAGATCACAAAGATCTACAGAACATAAGGTAACAATGAGATGATGCTAGTCCACATGGTCAGATGTAGTCACAGCACATCTGCAGCCTAAGCACTGCCGATACTTTTATAGCTACAGACGCATATTTGACATAGTAGTCTGTGCCTGTAATTGCACATGTGCATGGGAAGAGAGTGCAAAGAGTTGCCCTGCAGACAGCTGGGCACACTCCTCAAACCACAGGGAAGGTGCAGCATTAGTACTTCGTAAGATAAAGGGGGAAACTTTTGTGTGCCCGCACCCAGCCGCAGGCCTGTTTTGCACTAGCAAGTGCAGATGGCTGGATGGGAGCTTCTGTGTCCCTTTTCCAATCCTTTGGAATGAAATTGTTAAACAAACCCCATTGTTTCATGGGCTGTTCTTTATCATATAATTTCAAGGTACTGATTTTCATGCTCGGTAAAATTTGCATTAAAGTCTATATATGTTTATACAGGTTAGAGACAGAAAAGACAGATTTGATGTGATTGCAGATTTCAGAACTAAGGTAGAATTCCATAGGAGAGGAATTTTTTTCCCAGGATGGAATTAATTCTATGAATCCAAATCTGGAGCATTCATTCCTCACCAACTTACTTCTGCAGCACCTGGCATGCTGTTGGAGTCTGTGAAGCTGGGAACCAACTATTTCAGACAATAATATTAATGCAATAAGCAGGATTAAGAAATCCAGGTAGACCATCACTGGGCTGTCCACAGTCACGGGGACTTACAAGGGGCTGAGTAGCACAAGCACAAGCCCTGTGGATAGTTAGCCTCTCTGTAGCGCTCCCAAGCTAGCTGCTGTACCAACATTTGTTGTTAGCAGAACTCTTGGCAACTGAAAACTAAAAGGGACTCTCACTCCTTCCCCTGTCTTTTATTCTGGCTTCAGCTGCTGATGGCCTTGAAGGCTGGATTTCAGATACATTGACACTGTGCCACAGGCAAAGGGAGCTCTGTTTTTCTCATTGTATTTTACTTTCCATCCTCTTTTACTCTACAAGAATTACTGTTACTGCGCATTGCATGTAAACACTGTTCCAAACTGGTGGCTGCAACCTAGGAAATACTTGTTCAAAGATGGAGCCAACATCCTTCCCTTCCCCCTTTTAGACCTGAAAGCATTTTCTGATTCTCCTGGTAGGAAGATACAAGTCTCAGCAGGAGAGCTTCTGCTAAGCCAAAGAGGAATCATGCTGTTTGCTTTCAGGACTGACTTCTATCAGCTCTGCCCCAGTTGTTTTGACCCAGTCACCTGTGGCTGCTCTTTGACGGGGCTAGTTTATGCCTGCCTCTTGCCACTCAGTAAGCGGGGGAACTTGTCTCGCTCAGACTGCGCTGTCACTTTTTTTCGCTTGACAGCGGACTGGTCTGACGTGGTTCTTGTCATTCAAATGGTGTAGAGCACAGATCCCTTTAATCCATCTAACAAGAAGTTCTCTTGTCTTCTCTCAGCACCAAAACTAATTACATAGCAAACCACAAGTGTGTGGTTTCATGCAGGGATATAAGGAAAGAAAAGACAATGTTTGCATGAGGGTGTATGGAATACCATCAGATATAAAGTCTGTCACATTTTGCTCCCTTTCAGCCCATTTCCCACACCTGAGAAAAACCAGGGCACAATTTAAGTCAAGCTCTACAGTTAGATACTCAGCTCGCTTCATCTCTCCTAATGTCAAACCCTTTGCTCTTTGTGGCAAGCTGATGCTGTAACTAACTCCTTCTGATACAGGTTTTCTTCCACAGGCTTTGTTGCAAGCTGCAGCAAATTATGCCCTTTGGCTCTGTGTCCACCTCATTCATGAAATGGTTCAAGTCATGGACCACCCTTCAGAGGAACCACTGATGGTCACCTACAATCACAGCTGCAGACACTTCCCACTATGCCCGTGCCAAACTGAAGCTGTGGTCTTCAGTTCTCCATGCCAGGTTTCTGCTCTTACTTTCTCTCTTCTTTTTAAAGTTTCAGTAGAAGAGAGGTTCAATCTTTTCCAGGTGAGAAAATAGGGATGTTTTCCCCTTGTTAATTGTTTTTACTGTTCTCTAGTGTCACAACACACCTGGAGCATTACACTTTAATCTACCTCTTTGCCCAATTGCTACCTGATGGTCAGGAAAATAAAAATATGCAAGACAAGAATTCATCCAATGCTAGTGCTTGTTGCTTGTCTTGGTAATTGAAGATCTTGTTAAACAAATGGAAATAGAGTCATGTCTGCTTAAGTAGAAAGACAAGGAATGAGCAAGAAGTAAAATAAGAAGTCTAATCTCCCTAAAAGGAAGACCATTAACATTCATGGCATGGGGTGCACTGGGGGAATTTTAGAGTAACTCATTAGAGTTCCCAGCCTGGGGAACAAGGGGTCACAGCAGCCAGGAAGGAAGGAGCTGTTAGAACAGTAAGGCTATTCTCTTATGAAGGAATCTGACTTGGATGGTATGTTTTGGAAGGAGCGTGATGGATGAGCTTGAAATGATCATTTTACTTTGTGACTATATTGTTAGTATAAACTATTAGCATAAATATAACTATATGCACAAAAGCATAGGATTTGAATACTGCTTCTAGTCTTTGCAGCAATCTACTACAAAAGAAATAATTTCTGTCTATGAGTTACAGAAACAGAAAGGAAAGGATGCCAAAGAACAAGCTGTAAAATCTGAGTCATAGATCTAAGCTCTGTTTCAAAAAGTAGTAGGATCTTTCTGCCCTTTATTCCTCTTATGTTAGGAAGTCAATCAACTAATCACAATGCTATTAATAATTGCCAACTGTTCTCCTATAAAAGAACTTCTGGACAGGACAGCCATCAACAATGGGACTAATATGGGCTTTTTTTGTGGTTGGTTCAGACTAGGTTTTTAAATGCACAGTCAGCAATGGTCATGAGGTATGAATTGTAGTTTCAAACTCGTTTAACTGCTTACTACTTGTATACAGCAAAGTGATGTTTAACAGGGAATGGAAAGGTATGGCTTTCAAGAAAGTGAAGATTTAACATTTCTCTGTACTCACGAATGCCTGCACCAGGTGCACTGCAATGCAATTCCTTCTCAGGTGGATGAGCAGAACCAGGTCCTGTACAGCACTGTACATCATCTTTAATGTACATTTTCAAATATCTAAAATGAAATACTTCAGGCCTTTCTGCTTTAGTGAAGAATGCCTTTTGCTAGCTGGCAGATAACCCTGCTGGTGCTGCCTGCACAGGCAGGGAGGCAGGGTAGGCTGTCCCTGTGCTGGCTGTGCCTGGAAGGAGTCTCTGGCACCCAGTTTGTGGGAAAGGGGAGCCCTGTGGCCGGAAGGCTCTCAGGGGGCTGAACATTCCTCCTGCAAACCTTCAATTCACCTGTTTCTAAGCTGTGCCCCAGCTCCTCCCCCTCGCCAGCATGCCCTTTAATCTTATTTATTAGGCAAAATGGTCGGGATAGGTTTAATCAGTGGAGAGGTGGGATGCTGATAGCCCCAGGGCTCCCCCAGCTGTGTGATGGAGTCCGCACTGCAGGCGGAGAGGATGGCTGATGAGCTTTTCAGCCTGAATCTCCATAGGCTTCGTGCTCACATGCAGAAGCCCACCTTAGATCTGAGGTTGCTCAGCACAGACCTGCTAGGCAGCTCTGCTGCTTACAAAACACTTGTTATTTGATTAATTTGTTGGAACATAACATAGGCAGGAATGGTTCAGAAATCTCCCCAGATGTCCCCCTCTGTGTCTCTTCTACATTAATGTGAACAAAATCGATGGAGTCTGAAGACGCTCTTTATAAAAAAAAAGATACAGCACATCAAATGAGGCAGTGACTTAGCAATTCTCAGCCTGTTTCAAAGCAGAGGCAGTTTTGAATGTAGCAAAGAAGCAAAGTGGGTTTGTGCATGTACTGTGAGAGAGAAAGAGAGAAGCATACTGGCCTATTTTACTTAAAAGTAGTGGAAAGCACATACAGTACATTGCAACGCACTTTTGAATGTATGTTGGGGGATGGGCAGGTTCAAAATAATTCTTATTAGTAGAAGCCAATAATTCTGCTTATTCCTATATAAAACACAGGGAGTAACTTGAAATTTGATCCTTTTTCAAAATGCACTTTAACTGTAATAAAGCAACATTTCTGAAGTAATGTTTCTTATGTCTGTCACTATGGCAACCTGCTAGGTGCCAGTATGACAGGAAACCTGCATTATGAGGCTGCATCCCAAGTGGTTGTGTCAGAAGGCGAAGGCAGTATCATATATGCCAAAGAAACAAACACAGTTTAAAAGCTTCTTTTATTGTTTTAAGGCAGTTCACAAAGGTGTTGAGCAGGACTTTTCAGCAAACTCAGAAAACAAACTGAAGATTGTCAAACAGCTAACTCTAAAATTACCTTTTAGAAAGCCTTTCAGACTGTATTGCTTCCTCCAGGCATGCGTCACTGTGACACCAAAATGATGGCTAGCGCCTGTGCTTTGATAACCAATTCCAAGAATTGCTTCTTGCAAGTTTGTTCATAAAACAAGAACTTCTTCATATTGAAATATTTAGTATTAAAGAGCAAATAAAGCAAAAAAAAAAATTTCAAGAGAGAATTTCTCAGATAAAAGTCTTTAGTGATTATCAGAGGTACAGAACTGAGAAATCACATTCTGCCTTTCTATTATATTTTTTAGGAAATACAGGAGAATGACTATGTAGTCTCAAGACAGATGTTGGTAAACATTTGTGTAAGCAGCCCTGACTTGTTGGGAAAGCACCAGTTTCATTTTGCCACTTCTGACCAAAAAATATTTTTCTTAGAACATCTACATTGGAAAGGTTATTTCAAGTTGAGTGAGGGAGAGAAAAAATACTTTCAAAAGAAGTCCTTTTTCTTGTGTGATCTTTGAGGATATTCACAAATTATTAAGTATTTTGCTTTTGCATTACAGAAATTAAAATCCTTTAAGAAACAAGTTCAGGCATTTTGCTGGAAACAAATGTCCTGACCTGTAAATTAATGCCAGTTCTGTAGTCAGAGTTCTCAGAAGGATAAACATTTCTTGCATACTTATTGAGAAGGATCTGCCACTCATCCAGGGCCTGCTCCGGAGCCCACTGAAGCAGATAATAGTCTTTCCATTAACCCACAAGGTGAACATCTGACCCATATGCAGGCAACTGTAAAGACTGGTCCTGCAGTCACTAACATCACTGCTAAAAGTTTCGTCACGTTCCACCAGCATCAGGACCAGAGCTGTACCACTCAGCATCCAGACAGGTCTGTGTGTGAGCAGAATAGTTCTCTGAGACCCTGACCCTGTGCCCTTCACTAAGCCAAGACTCCCACTCAGAGCCATTTATGAATAAGTTGGGCAAGATCTGATCTTCCTGTAAAACCGCCTACCTCTTCCCAGAACAGCTGATATTTGGGAATATGTTGCTTTTTTTACTTCCCCACTGAGTAGCAAAGTTTTCGCATAGTTGGGACGTACCACTTCTTTCCCAGGTGACTGAAAATGTCAAAGGTGAAAACCCAAACCAACACACAACTGCACTACGGTTATGGAGACAAGGAGTGTTTCCATGTCTTTGGTGCAACATCGACCATACACGTATGTTTCTGTGCTTTCCCGGGACAGGAGCTGTTGTATAGTAAACACATCATGGAAAAATAGCATGCAATAATGGTACCACAACAGAGGCCCTACACCTTCCTTGGTGCAGACAGGTAAAAGAAAGGAGTACTGCTCCCAAATGAAAGCACATCACAGTTTTTTATTCCTTTTTACCCAAGAACAAGGGAATTGCTTTGGATATGGTTTCTTTTTTCTAGTTGTTTGAATTCCACTGGCCAAGGCTTCAAAAAACAGGGTATCACTTTACTATAAGGGCCCATTTAGCATCATAGCTATTTTGCAATTGGACAGTGAATGCAATATAAATCCAGAAGAATTGCATGTTCCTGGGGACTGCCTGGTAATTATACTCAGGATCACCAAATAATTCAGGAACTAATGCCATAGGCATTATATTCTTTTCACCTCATCATAACACATAGCACATTAAGCAGGTATTTAACTTTTTTTCATTGGCTTGAACTCTGATCAAGAAACCTCTGGGCTTCACCTGAATAAGGGGTTATCACAAAGCTCATACTCCCTAGCAGCACAGAACACGATACTCTTTTAGCCGAGCAGTCACTACCCTGGGCTGGAGTATCACTTTGAGATGCCTTGCGAGGTTCTGGTTACCTCCAAGGTGAAAGGCTGGGGTTTGCGAGGCCTGTGCTAGGCTATGGATGACTTATTTTCCCTGAGGTGGTAGGTAGAGGAAGAGACAAGGAAAGGGCAGTCTAAGCTCTCCTTATCTACTGAGGGCTACAGAAACTGGTTTAGCCTTTTTTCTGTTTGTTCCTTGGCATCAAAGTCTGATCTAATATATAATCATCATAATACCAAAGCACAACTGACAGTGTCCACAGAGGTCTGAATAAAGCTCAGCCCTGCTATTCTGATCTGACAGTGCTGCAAGCAAGGTCAAACATAGTGTTTTCTCTGCTGAGCCTACCAATGGGGATCCAAAGACAACGAAAGGCATTATTGTTTTCAAGGTAAGATTACACCCTGCTAAACCGTGGCTTTTGTTAATGAACTTCAAGTTAAGAAAAAGACTGACTCTCCAATATACCAGAACCTGGCTTAGTCTTTGCCCTTTATAGGTTATCAGTGAGGAGAAATGGCCAAGGATAGTAATGTTAACCATGCTAGGTACCGAAACAAGCTGCTTTCTGCAAAGCGTTTCCCCCAGTGCTCTGGTCAAGTTTTTTCCAGTAATTAGTGTGTATTTAAGGCTCAAAAGACACAAAGAAGAAATGAGGTGAAATCCAACATCACCATTTCTACAATGCTGATTGCAGCCAGCAATGTTTTCTGAAGGAAGTGTTAGGTGAATTCAGGGAGTTCCAAAATGAATGAGGTGTTGATTAGATTGGCAAATTCGTTTGATCAGTTTTGATAGCAGCCTAAGCTACCTAAGTCTGAATACTCTTAGCAGTTCAGATTAGAACAAAATGCCCAATTAAAACAACATTTTATGAAGTTTGTATTTTCAATTAGAAATGAAAGCATCTTGATATCAGTAAGACAAATCTGTAACTACTAGATTCTCAGTTAGCTTTTGCATACAGGAGCCCATCTGAACTTTGCCAGTTCATCTAAGCATCCCTAACGTGGCAGCCAGTAGGAAGGGTATTTCAGCAACTCTTGCTTTGCTTGTCACAGTAACTGGGGTGTGGCCCACAAGCGTGAGGCAGTGAAGGTAAGACAGGTTACTCAAGAACTGCCAGTGAAGCATGTAGCTTTCCTATAAATATCCTGTAAGAAGGAGGACATCCAGAAATTTCTAGGAGTTTACTCACCACTACCAGCTTTTCAGCAAAAACGGTGCTGTACTGTGGATATACAGGTGTATTGTCAGGATAATAACAAGGCAAAACACCTGGAAGAGGAACATGTGCCTGCCCCTTTTTGCTTGCAGGTAATTGACTTGGTGGCAATGCAGAAGGAAATTCCCCTGGAAAAAGAGAATTCTATCAATAAATACATTTAAAAACCTGTAGAGAGATACACAGAAAAAAAGAAAGGCAGAAAAGCTGTTAAGGGACACCTTGCTCCTCCTGACACAAGGATGATAGGGACTCTAATTCGTATTCTACTTGTTGCGACTCAGTTTCTGACGACCGTAGTAGGTCTTTATTTCTTTTCTATATCTATACTGTAAACTTGTAACACAAAATGGAACTGCTATACTGGAACTGCTATACGTATCTGACTGATCTGGCCTCAAAAATCTCTTTCCTGAAAAGTCTGCAAAGTAGAACTGTAACTTAATTATGCATGGTAGTCCTTGGTAATGTCAGAGACATGAGCACAATGTCTGATGATGATGACGACGATGACAGTAGCATTACTACATTTCTCAGGATAGACTTCTTAGATTATATGTTTATAAAGGTTTTGGACCCAGTCCTGTGAGACAGCTAATCTTACTGAGGATCCTCGCAAGATGGAGCTTAATATTCCAGACACACACCTTCAGTAGAGACTACCAACATATTGGAGGGCTCCTTTCCCATGCTTAATGGAGGTTACTTTTCTTTCTGCGGTCATTAGACATCTGCATAGATAACAGGATTGATCTCCCACCCCCAGCCACTGTGAGAAGCTGGAAAATGCACCAGTGCAACACAACACTTGAATTTCCACTCTACAAAAGGCTGATATAGACATGATACCTCCAACACAAGAGGCTCAATCCAAGATTGAATCCTTATTTATCTTTCTTTTTTTAACCATCTCAGAAAAGTCTCCATTGATTTTTAATGACAATTTTGGTCAACTTAATTTTCTGGGAAGAGAAGGAGTCTGCGCCTGCATAAGCAGCATTTTTTTGTCAGCCTCTTAGAGAACTTTAATATTTTGGGTTTCATGTGCTCACGTCTAGCTTCCCCCACAAATTCTTACATTCAGACTTCTTTTTTAAAGCACAGAGGCATAAAAAAATGCTGCACAATGATATACCTCTGTGTAAGGAATAACTCAGTAAATTTGCCATAACTTATAAAAGGAGCAGAAATAAGTCCATGTCTCCCATAAGATATGGGAGACAAAGACATCCTGCTTTTCTCATTCAAGCACTCTTCAGAAGTTGGAAAAGAAACATTAAAAGTAGAAAATAAATTATATTTAAGATTAATACCTACCTATTGTTTTAAGGTTGCAGTTACTTGCTTTATGGCTACAAGGAACTAACTAGCTCTATGAATACAGGGGTTTTGGCTGGGCAATTTTCTCTCTGCCACCACTAGCCCAAATGCACCAGGTACCCCTATGCTTTGTTACTAGCCAGTGTTTGCTGCAGGGTTTGAAATGAGTGGGTGATGCCAGTCCAGTTACCCAGAATAAGGGGCCATGTTGCAGGCTCATGTGGCCCTTTGGATCACAATCTTTTCTCCTGGTGGAAACAAAGATAAAAGCGGTTTTCTGGAAAAAAGTGCTTCCCTTGCATTTCAGATGACCAACACCAGGCCCAGTTCTAAGCCTTGTTCTGGCCTTTTCCCACAGAGGAGGTTAATCCTACTAGGTTTTATGCTCAGGAATGTTGATACACAGCAAATGTTGAAGTATTCTTTGTAGCACCTTTGGAAACCCAATTTTAAATTTATACTGGGAGAACATTTGCAGCAATGTTGTTGGAGAGCTTATTCCTATTTTCTGACAGGAGAATACTGTACCTGACCAATGCATTTTATTGCGCTAATGGAGAAGGACAAGAGTGTTGGTCAATTACATTTGAAAGTTTTTAAAATTCACAGAAGAAAACAATAATATGGTTTCTGATAAGTGAAATAAGGTCATAATTTGTTTGTGGGTATTCCACAAACAGGAAAGAGGCCAATTTCATTTAATAAATGATTCACTGTGAATTACACACCCAATATAGACAAAAATAAAGTTCATTCACACAGCCACGACCCAGCCTTGATGGTTTCAGCTGTTGCTTTCTCTGTGAAGTGGTATTTCATTAACAAAAATCAATGAGAAGGTATTAGGTGCTTTCTTATTATCTCTTTGACTAGAGCAATACCATCTGCTTAGGTCAAGGACCAGGAGGTAAGACAGAAGGACCTCAAATGCAGGCTAGGAAATTTCAGTGCACAGAGGTGAGGCAGGGATGCAAACAAACTAAAAATAATTATTATACTGAAATTGTGTCTAATAATAATACTAGTGGACAAATACTGTCCTTTAGCAAATACTACAGAATGGGTAACAAGCTTACTACAGAATTATCCGGACTATTAACGTATTACTTTGTCTCCGAGATGCTCAATAGAAGCAAACAGATTATTAATGTTCCAGTTATAATAGCCACACTTCCTTTAAAAGCAGGTCATTCTAACCTCACTTTGCTGATCACTCTTTAAGCCCAGAGTGTGGAATAAAACAGGTTGTCAGTAGGGTGAATTTGTGGTGTAAATTACTTCGGAAAGAGCACTGTGGAATAATTGAAACAGGAGGATATTAACATCTGCAGATGCAGAGCCTGGGGCTTGCCCAGAATTCTTGCACAACTGATGGACATTAACTTGCACAATTAAGGTACCAGATCAGTTCCTGAAGCATATCTGTGCTCTGGATTTATAGAGGATGCATTTTCATTAAAGATGGCTGAGTATTAAGATGAAGACAAAGACAGTGATGGTGAACAAAAAGAACTGTGTATTTATCAAAAGGTTTGGCATAAATATGGTGCTGGTAGAGGGTTTCAGCTGTTTTATGTCTCAGCAACAGTTTAAACAATAACATTCATATCACAGAATGGTGTAGATAATATCTGCAATAAAACTGGGTCTTTTATGTTCAGAAGCAGACAAAGCCAGGAAAGCACATTGATAAATGAAGCTGAACCTTTGTATTTCGTTGTGGTGGAGCTCCCTCTAGCTTATGGTATTAACCCTGTATCTGTAAATCATACTTGCTTAAACTCATCCCTCCATTTTCAGGGTAGAAAAGGCTTCTGATTCTATATTCTTGGAAGCAGTTATGACATTTAGAATTCATCTGAAAAAAAAACCCCAAACCTAAAACCTGGCTGCTAGTTGAATGACATTAACAGGTCTGATGATAGTAAATTTCATACTTTTAAGAACAGTAGTATAGGGAAAGATTTTTCTGACATCTGGGGATGTGACTGTCATAAGGAGCACTTTCTGCCTCCTCCAGGTTTATTAGCTTTTATTTTTATATATATATATATAAAAATTATATATCTTTACTCACTTGGTTGAGAGAATTAGCCATTCCAAAATGGCAGTGAGCAAGTTAAGTAGATTCTGCAAGGTAAATTTATTTGCTAAATTAATAATACTGCATTAAATAAAATAGTCTGAGTAATCCCAGTTCCTCAAAAAATTATCTAATCACCTTAGTTTATTGACAAGAAGTATCTTAGTCTGATTAAAGGTAGGAAAGTAATCACCATGACTGCTCCTGTTCAGAATAAGAATATTCATTTGGTTTAGTTGCAGAATTCACACAGGTTCCCCTTTTTAGGAGTTCTCTACTTTTCAAGGCTGAATTAATGGTTGTAAATACTAACTGTACCTTTAAAAAAAAGTGGAATGAATGGTGCATTATGGAAACATTGTTTTGCTGAAATGCTAATTTGGGGAGATTAAGAAGACATTTCTGAAGAACAATATCCAAAATCTGATGTGAAGCTTAAATAACTACTGAAATGATAAGCAGGCAGAGCTACAGGAGAAGAGTTAATTAAAAATCTCCAAGGCAACTTATATTCCTTTGTCACAAAATAAATACTATGCTACTGATACTGTACCTGTAAACTGAAAAATCACCAGCTGCTGTAGCTAACCAGAGAATAGAAAAGCATTTACTTGTTAGCAATGTCCTAAATATTCTGCATTTTAAATGCATTTGGCCACATTACTTCATAAATATTGCTCCCTGGGTTTTCTATTTAACTTCACAACTACTTATCATAAGCTCCTTTGTACACTGAAAAATTAAGTTCACCCATGTTAAAGTTAACAAAGAATCAGCTTATTACAGACTTTGAAGAATCTGATTCAATAGGAATTAATATTAAATTCAGACTGAAGACTGAGAGACAAAATAGATGCTTTATATACCTTGTTTGAAAAACTAAAACATAATGAAAACTGTGTCTATTATTGCTCTCCCCCCAAATAGATGAATATATGAGATTCTTTTTATTTTTAGAAATTAAATATGCTATTTAGATGTTTTAGAATGCTGAGATTTTAGAAACTGAATGCTCTGAAAATTGTCTAATCAGAATGCTAATTTATCTCCTAAACTACAGAATTGATAAAGAGATAAAATTTTAAAAATACATTATCTGCTGACTTACTCTTTATTTGCTAATGGAAAGTAATCCACCACAGAAGCTGCTTTAATTCAAATTATATTTGAATGTATCTTAAAGAGATGAGTGAAAGAGAAAAAAAATTATTTTGAAGGGAAGAATAGCATATTTAGTTCCATTATTTTACTTTTTAACTATTACTGCTCTTCTCAAAGTGTTTTTTGTTTGTATAGTATTTTAGAAAACACAAGTTTAATCAAATTTATCTTCTCAAAGCTAAAAATCTTCTCTGAATAACTGCAGTGTAATTTAAGATTAGTGGTATAGGTAGAAGCACACAATCGCAGCTGATTAGTGATGAAAAGTTAAAAGAAAGAAGAGTTACTTAAAAAGCATTTTTTCTGTACCATGCAGTGTGAGTGTTCAGCATGACAAGAAACTGTGACAAAATCCCTTGATTTACTGCCCTAATTTTATATTAAGAATTTTTGCTTTTGAATGACTAGGTGTCAAAATTGCACATCCAGGTTCGTAGGCTTTTTGAATTAATTTTCCCAGATGCATGCCTATTACATGCTGAAATCATCCTCTATCATCTAGGTTTGAAGGGGGCTAAGAGAGCAAGAGTTTGACACTTGCTATCCCTAATAATTTAGTGGAATTGTCTAATTTAGGAGCATTTAGTCTGCATTTGATCTAACAAGATTTTTGTCACTTTCTTGTTTTAAAATGCATCATACAAAGTTAAACTTAAAACTGAGTGCAGCTTACTATGAAGATCAGTAAATACAAATTCTTTTGAAATGTGTATCAGACTTGAAAGTAAAATCTTAAGTGCAAATAGATCTGATAGTTGTGCACAGGAAGAATCCAGAGGCTCTTTTTATTAAACATGCTAATAATAGGATTTATGTTCCTTAAATCACACTCAATACAATTAGTATGGATTAGATTTGTAGCAAATTCCTAACTGCTAGCCTTTTTTAATGATCCATTATAACAGAAATTGCTCTTATGATTTAAAGAACAAAAATTAGTTATTTGAAGCCTTAAATTTTTTCATAAAATATAAATATCATCATACACTGAAATACTTTAAAATGTGAAAAGCAGAATACAGAAGTTCAACAAAGATAAGTGAAATTACACTATGGCAGAGTTGTACAGTAGCATACTTTCCTTCCATGAAGAGACCCTATTTTTGAATTATTACTGCAATAAGAATGCTTTGCAGTTGATCTGATTAGGCAAAAAACCAATGTATTTACTTTGCAGCCTATGTAGAGAGAGACAAAACTTTTTATACACATGCTCACATTCAGCTTTAGTTTACTGTGAACTAACAGTAATCAATACACCAGAAAATTAGAAAAAAAACCATGAAAACAACAGACAAAATGTTGCAGCTTAAAATCAAGTGACTTGGATTGGAACAATTTGGCACCATTCAAGTGTGCTTATTTTTTAAGGTTTTTTTCACTGACCATTTTCAGACTACGTACAACAATGTATTTTTTTTCTTTAAAGACTTGATCTGTATTTAGGTGTGCAAGTGACTTTATGTACAAAACATAATTGTGAAAGTCTTCCCAAATTTCTATTTTAAAAGACAATTGTTCTTACACAAACTAACATTATAATTTTATTCTGTATGTTCATTATAAGGATTTATTTTTATTTTCAAAATTCTGTTAACACTAAACTTGCAACTTACTACTTCTTGCCGTCTATTTCATCACTAAAATGCTGGTGTACCTGTGACTGAGAAACCTGTAGAGAAATACTCATTTCTTCTTACTTGCTGTATTTCACTTACTCGCTACAATTATTTTGCAACCTCCACAGTGAATTTCTAAGCTACCCATAACACTGAGATATGTGCCCAGGAGATGACACAAATCAGGACAAGATACAGCCTCTGAAGAAAGAGAACATACACACATAAATCCCATCAAGTATATTAATCATGCATCAAATCTAACACACAGTAAACCTGTGTATAAACAGGAACATGGAAACCTAGGGAGGAAAAAAAAAAAGAGAGAATGAAAGAACCAGGCGAAAAGGCAATCCACAGCTCCCCAGGCAGGGAAGGGCTCTGGGGCGGTTAATCACAAGTTTCTTTATGTCACCTGTTGCAGATAGGGGTGCTTTCTAACTGAACAAGATAACTAACACGAATTTTTCCTTGGCTCCACAGATTATTTGCCTTACTATTGAGTTTTGAGGTGTTTGCCATAGGTAGATAAAAATTACCAGATCAAGTGGGATCCGCAGTTGCTCCCTTCAACACTGGCCATCACAGCCAGTACAGAGAAGCCTCCCAATGCTGTCCCACAGAGAAGCCTCTTCCCAGCTCCCAGCAGACAGGCTGGTAGATGGCCCGAGGGAGGAGGTCTGTATCTCCTCTTGTGTTCTGGATGTCCTGGTTATCCACACACCTCTCAGATCTTCCTCTGACTCCTGAAACAGCCCCAGGATCTTCCGGTGGCACTGAGTTCATGGGTTAACAATATAGCTTTTTAAAAGGGTTCATTTTTACTCAAATTTCTTGCCTTTAATTTCTCTGAATCTGAAGTTACGCAAAAGGTAAAGATATTTCTCTCTCAGCCCCAGTGATCCCTGCCTCTTTTCTTGCCTCTGATCAATCCCGCCAGCCTGGATCCTGGCTCCTGATGCCACTGTTCTCTCTGCTTACAGTCAGGATGAGGCCTCTGCAAAGCAAAGCACAGGCTTCTCTTTGCACCTACACAAAGAGTTCACTCCTACACCTCACGCGTGTATCTGGGAAAAGACAAGGTGAGAAGAATCAAGCTAAATATTTACCTCTCTGCACTTCCCCATGAGCTTACCCACAGGTCAGGCACAGCCATGGTACTACAGAGCCTACCAGTACCCTGGAGCTGAGCCCAACAGGGAGAGCACTCTTGGCTCCTCGACAGCACCGGGGCAAACCCAGCATTTCCTCCATCCCCCACCCCACACACCTGAGAGCATTTCCCCTGTGATAGTGGGAATTGCCTCCTTAAAAATGGTATCTCTTTTCAGGTTTTGTACAGCAATTTTTTTTAATATAAAAATTTAATGTCTGACACAGCTGGGATGTAAAAACTTAGCTTATTAGACCAATATGCGCTCTCATTTGGTGAGTTTCTTCATGCTGGTTCATGGTACTTTTTTATTTTCAAGTTACCTTGCTAGCTGTAAATAAGATTCTACAGAACAGGGGTTTCTCCAGAAGGAGGTATAGAAACAGCAAACAATACTGTGGGCTGACACAGCCGAGAAGTCTGCCTGTGACTTCCACGATGCAAAAGGCTCAGTGTAATGTTGCCCTACTCAGGGATGGAGGAACTATTTGCTCTGCAGCCTGGTTAGAAATATTGGCAGAAACTACTGAGCATTACCTGAGATGTGACTTGCAGGGAAATGCCTCCAGACAAGCACAGCACTACACAGCAGACTACCAGTGAGGGTGTTTTGCAAGGCAAGGACCTGGTTGTTTAGTAAAGCCATTCAAGAGACCCAGCAGCTCTGTTGGGGAAACTTACTCTGCTTTTGAATCTGAAGTACCTGTATGCTACAGAGAGTAACAGTTCTTGAGCTCTTGCCTCAAATGTTTTGCTGTGTTCTTTGGAAGTGAGAAAACATTTAATCCTGGAAAGAGTTAACCCTTCTGGGTGCAACACATGTAAACGGGCACCTTTTGTACCAGGAAAATGACAGGTTTTTATCTTGTGGTGAATTAGAAAAAACTGCCCTGAAAAACAGAAAAACAGACTTGACATCTCAGTTTTTCAGGCATTCTCATCAACTGGATGAAAATCAGTGACTTGATCCATGCTGTTCTGTAAGAGCAATAATTTTATTTCTTGGGCTTCTCTAACTCTGGCATACAGTGAGAGTTAAATTGTTTGAACAACCAAAGCACTGCCACTTTTTTCTTTAAAACACATTTTTTAATACGTAAAAGCAAGAAAGGTCTATAGCAGATACTTGCAAGAAGTATGAGGGGAAAATAGAGCCATAATGATACAGTGAGCCAAGTTCAGTGGCCAGAGATACTGGGCTATTTTACTGACGGATTTCTGAGGAGCACTATTTGTGCATGTGTTTTCTGTTTGTATTTTGTGTGGCTAATAGGATTCCTTTTTCTCATTCTAAATTTCTCTTTTGAATTAGACATTCAGCTGCTGCATTGTAACATTGAACAGCATTTTGTGTTGGAATATTCAGAAGAGTATTCCTAAAAGGCAAGCATCAAAACGATAAATAAGAGACCCACTTTTCTGCTCACAAATTTTGACATCATCTACATGCATCACTAACTTACTTCTTCTGTGAAAACACGTTTTTATGCCATATGCAGGTGTCATACGTTCAGCAAAACTAGCAGGACTGTCACAGATTACATCATTGACATCACTCATGGGTAATGCTTCTACGACCTCAGGGGAATCTTTGTTCTTGGTTGGGCTCTTGCCCCACTTCATTCTCGGCTGCTTGCTAACTGAACTATCCTGTATATCAGTTATCCCAGCTGGTGAAGCACAAGTTAAATCCTGCCCCTTCACACACTCAGTGGCCCACCCCTCAGTATCTAAAAGTATGTTCAGTCAATTTGTCCAACTAGAGTTTTTCTCGCAGTTTATCCATAAAATTCAGGAAAGCCTGGCATGACACCAGCTGACCAGCCCGCAATGCAAGCAGTCAGGCATATCTGGGCCCAGCCCAGATCAGACAGACCAGAGAGAAGCTGTCAGGGTGAGTGGGGAAGGCAGTCACAAAAGACTCCTTATTTTCATGTGCACTTACATCCCAATCTTAACAGGTTGAAGCAGTAATAGGCAGGTCATATCTGAGCAACATACTTCTCTGCAAACATTTGCCTTAAGGGAAGCAGACCAATTTTTCTTGCATCCTCTGAAATGGGATCTGTTGCCACGCAAAGCTGTACTTGAGTTCATGAGAAAGAGATTTGGTTTAAAATAGGATTATTCACAGGCAAATGCAACTTTAGAAAAAAACCTGGTTTACTACACAATTATTACAGGATGTAAGAAAAAGAGATGCAAGATACACTGACCTGTAGTCAAACCCGGGCTGAAAATCCTAGCAGAAGGAGGCCAACTCCTGAAGCCAGACAGTGTAAAATAACGTGCTTCAACTGTTGTTGATTAACTCCCTTCAAGGGCATAAACGCATCTTTTTCCTAATCAGCTAAGAAGCATTTAAAAAATGGATTAAGCTAACAGAGGAACAAGACTGTCTTAGTAATAAAATAATTGTGTTCATAGAAGGAGCTAATCTTATGTGGGGAATTTGAAGTGCGTTTCTTTATATGCATTAATTTTCCAATATACTTCAGCAAAAGGAAGAGGTGAAAATTGCCCTCAAACTTTGTGTGACAGCTTTTCTTTCCCAGCACATCAACAGGCTACAGCAGGCTATATTCCTTGCTGCTCCTGCCAGTGCTGCCCCAGGTGTAGCCAGCTGGCACCAGGGAAAGCCCCTGGGGTACCAGCCTGTGGGACACAGAGCAGAGTCACATCCCAGCTGCACCCTAGCACTTTCTGTAAAAATGCAACCTCCAAAGCAGAGGTTTACCTGTGACCTTTGAGGATTATGACAAGCTTAGCAACTGCAAACCACTTCCCAGCAGTATGCCCTCAGTGATGCTCTGGATGGGCTAAAAGGTAGCCGTGGGTGAGTGGAAGCATCTTTCCTTTCATTCCATAAATTCACATGCAATCCTCCAATGTGATAAATGCTTAACTGAAAGATCACTGCTGCGAGCAAGGTAAGGACTGTCATTTCCCTGATGCCACTGATTTTTTTAAAGTTTATTAGCATGTGTACTATCATCTCTTTGGGTTATTTTTCTTTGTTATTAAATTCCACATAAGCTAACGACTGAAATGTAAATTAATTTATGCTGCAAATTTGGCTTTGGCTGTATTAGGCTGTTTTCTACTCTGTGACAGAGAGCACTGACGTTTTACTCAGCGAGTGAGTGAACTTTCTAACAGGTGTGCTGAACAAAGTTGCTGCTCCATTTTGAGCAAACAGATGTCCTTAATGCTCTGTGTCAAAGTCTGCTGTGCGCTTAACTACCATGTGCCTAAGGTAACAAGGAGTCGGAGTTCTGCTGTGTTAGGTGCTATGTATTTAAACTGTGGAAGATACAACGTAAGGGAAGTTGGGTTTAAGAGGTCAAATATTGGGAAACAAGTGAATGGAAAGTCTTTTTCCCACTGACAAGCAGATTAGCCTGAACATACTGTAAAAGTGTGATGGTGGGGCCAACTGGAAGAGCAGGAAAATTGTCCCTTTGGAAAATGGTTACTCTTAACAAGGAACATGAGGGAAAGCGCTCCAGTTGTCACACAGCTTTGCTTTTCCTGAGAGAAATGATAACCATTCAACTCTCTCCAGAGATACACACGGGGTTCTATGAGGAGCTTTTCCCATTCAGCGCCAGGACGCAAAGCCGCAGGGGGCCCGCTCCCGCAGAGGTGAGGGGGCTGGAGGCCCCCGCCCTCCAGGCTCCGCTCGGGGAAGGGGCTGCCTCCCCGCTGCCGGCACGGTGCCCGGCCAGCGCCCGGCGGGGGCGGGGGCTGGGGCGGGGGCTGTCGCTGTCGCTGTCGCTGCCGCCCCGCCGCGCCCGCCGCTTGCCCGGGCACCCGCGCTGCCCGCCCCCGCTGCGAGGGGGCGGCTGCAAAGCACCCCGAGAACCCACGCCAGCGCTTCGTCCCCAGCCAGCGGTCCCCCGGGCGTGCCTGACGGAGAGGAGAAGCCCCGCGGGCCTGCGGGGGCAAGCTGGGGCGCCGCTGGGACACCCCGGGGACAGGAGCAAGCGGCCCCGCGGGACTGGGGTTGGTTCAGTGCACCCGTCAGACCCCCCGGAATAACTTCGCAGGCGGTGGCTTACCAGTGGTACAGGTGGGCTGGGGCACACGGAGGCAGGTTCCTGGAGACACCTTCTCCCTGGAAGAAGCAGCAAGTGGCAGTTTCAGCCATAGACACTTGTGCAACATTTCTTCTTTGGTGTAGGTTAGTATGATAAAAGTCTAGAGCCCTTGTGTATAGGGTCACATCAGCCACTTCCAAAATGCAGCCGCAGCTCAGACAGCTTTTAGCAGCTCTTTACTGACTGCAGCATTACGGCGGATACCTCCACTCTGCAGCTAAATCGGGTGTTACAGACATCACATCTCTTAAATATCTGTCACAAGGCAGAGCCTTAAAAATAAACAGTAAATTCGCAAAAATGTAATTAAAATTAATCATTTCTGTTTCAAAATTTTGTTTCAGGTTTGTTTCAAATCTGGGTGAAAGTTTAATACTAGATGCAATCTAACCCAACTGGTCAGGTCATTTTTCTGTTAAAAATAACCTTCAGTATAAAGTTCAAAATTACTGTATTGGTATTATAAATAATATGCTGTTTATGAATGCGTGAATTATGATATTAATGACTTTTGATATATTGTTGTTAAATAAGTTGCCAGCACATTCTGGATGAAATTTTCTAAAAAACCCCAATGAAACCCAAGGTGAAAGCACAGACACTGAGCTGGAGAGGTTAGGAAGTGGATTTAATCTCTCTTTTCCCTCGCAGTTCTGCTTAAGCAGGGTGATGAGCAGGAAAAAGACTCTTTAAAGACTCCCATGACCTCTCTGTGCCTTACACATGGGACAAGACAGCTGACCCGCGCTAGAAAGTGCTGTAGCTTTGCAGAAGGGTGAGAATTCTTTGATACAACCTTATAACCATACCTCAATGTTAATTTCTAAAGAATAAAGTCAAGAAGAATCAGTATAAATTCAGACACAGTTTAGTGTGACTGAAGTTAAGAGATACTGTGATGTGTGATTTAACGAGCTCATAAAAGCAGACAGCTGGCTTTAGAATCTATGGAAAGCAATAAAGCAGTTAAAAATTCTCCCAGTTGTAAGGCCTATAGATTTCCTTATCTTAAATTCTTTGGCTAAACCCCTGGAGCAAATTGCGGGGCATACGATGGGAGTTTTGTCTTTCAGCCTGGGGGCTCCAGGGGCAGTTTCCCGGCCCCTCTCTCTGACCCCCCTCTGTGCACGGTGTCTCCACTATAGGGAAGCTTGTCTTGGCGGCAGTGTCTAGACATTCCCAGCTACTATCCTTCCTGACAGTCTCATGCCAGTGGTAATTTAAAAATTGTTTGGGATAGGCTGTGCCTCATAGACACAGGGAGCCAATAATAACCCCCAGTTCAGTGACCCTGGTCGGAGCATCAAAAAGACGGTACAGGCAACCTCAGTTCAGCATTGGGTCAGGAATCGTGACCTCCTCTGACCTTTCTTGTAGATTTAAAATTGTTTTGAGAAGGAGAAGAATAAAAAAGATACAACTCCAGGCAGTTCTGAAAAGGACTCCAGCTTCCTGTACTGTACACATGCATATAAGTAACATGTTTAAACAGATGCAGCTCTGGCAGGCCTGAAAAATTAGGATTTAGAGACTTTGTACATTTTTTTTTTAATGGAGTGCACATTGCTTGTATTTACTTTGAAAACTTTGAAGTGAAAAGACAGTGTATGAAAACATAATTTTCACTACCTTTCATAGAAAAGACAAAAAAGAAGCGCAGGTAAGATTATTTTTTAAAAAATGGAGACTAAGCTAAGCAAAAAAAAAAAAAAAAAAAAAAAATCACTTTATGTGGATTTTTCAGATGTATTACAGAAAACACTATCTGGTGGATCAGCTGTGTATACCAGATGAAAAAAATTAACACTGAGATTACTAGACAAATTGCCTTGTAAGAGTAAAACGCATACAATTGTAGGCTGGTTGGTTTTCAAAGGTTTCCTTTGTGTACACAGTATTTGCAGTCACAACCAATAAAACAAAATATACTAGCACGTTATTTGTGGTTTTGGTTTTGGAATTGCATAATGGTGACTAATATTTTCTCAAAACCTACTTTATAGTGTTTACTTAGCAGAATTTTCATGCACTGTACCTGGAAAGTATGAAATGTACTTTGTGTGCTTCCAAAGGGTTGTGAAGTCTCAGGAAGAGGTTTACCAGTTTATGGAAAGAGAGCAGAGAGTGTTTCTCCTCTCTGGGTTTTTATACGGGCTGGTACAGATCAGAAACACGTTAGCCAGGAGAGGGAAAAGAAGAGTAAAGTAAGAGGAGGTCTCAAAGAAATGTAAAGGGTTAGAGAGGGCAGATGAACTGCAAGCTCCAAAAGAACGACATACAGATTTTACAGAGGCAAATTCAGTTTAACAAGACCAAGGACATCAATGCTGTTGCTGTTTACAAAAGAAAAACATATAGATTTCTGTTACAGAAATGAGACTGTCAGCAAAGCTCAGCACTAACATGTCACGATAGGGCCCTGGGCTCTCTGCCATTCCCAGACACAGTAGCATGTTCCCAGCATTCCCACTAAAGAGGCGGCATGATCAATTAGCTTCTGATCATGTCCAACCCATCAGGACTCTTCTCACTGGCTGTGCACAGCTCCATCCTAGAAAGGCACAGGTAGCAACTGTGAGCTGTTGGTCTTGAACCAGACTCTCCGTGGAAATATGTCAGGAGTTCTTGCTATGTCCAAGTTTTTGCTTAAGACTCTCCTCAAACACAGGCAGCTGTCTCTATACTTTGAGACAGCTGATTGTGTTCCATTCATATTCTAAAATTGTCTCCTCAAGCTTTAGAGATACACACTGATTCAATTTTTTGTATTGAAAGGTTACAGCCTGATCTAATCACGGGAGCACAGGAGACAGGGGCCCTACAGTCTCATCTGTAATTTCCTAATCCAGCCCTGGCAAGACTAAGCTTTTGCAGCATAAACTACTCTTAGAGGGCTATTCCTCACTGAATTCCTTTATTTAACTGGAGATAAGTTTGTCGGCATTCTCACTGTGAGGAACTACTGGCCTAGAGTTTAAGCAAATTCTGTAAAAGCCAACTCCTAGGTAAAATTCCTAAAGACTTCCTGTTCCCATAGACCAGGACAAGAAAGGGGTTGCAAGGTCTGATGTCATCTCTGAGTGAGATGAGACATGGTATTTGTTTGCCAAAAGCCATTCATATTGCAAATCCTTTATAATTCTTTTCTTCTCCAGCCTCTTCTGGCATCAGCACTTGCTGTGGAAAAGCAACTGGAAGAAGCAGGCAATTCTGATAACCTACCTTTCTTAGTACACAATCTGCCATGGGCCTGGATTTGCTCAGGTCTTAATGATGCAGAACTCACCCAGCATAGCCCTTTGGTATCTCTTTGTAATCAGTAATGGCAATTTAAAACAATTGCTGTATGGGTTTTTTCCACCCTGTTTGAAGTATCACAGCACTAGCCTGCTCTTTGATGCCAGAGTATGTGCTCACTAGGGTGTGCAATGTCAGTAAACTGATCCAAGCATCACCACTCACAAGGACTGAATACAACAAAAAGCTCTGGTTCCCATGGATTCCTTGAAGCTGCAAATTATTAAAGATTACCTGAAATTACTGTTCTCTGTGCACCCAATTATAAAGTCATATTGCCTGTCTGAGACAAGTACCGTAGGAACAGCAGTCCCCAGCACTTTATAATAAAGGTGCTTTCCTTCCCTCATGACCTGTAGATAATTGCCATTCTTAAATGGGAGTAAGAGGAGAAAATAACAGAATTCTACAGGCTAAAGTGATCACTGAATCATTACAAGGAACTTGTAAAGGGCCTGTGTCAGGCTGCAGTGCACACGACAGCCAGCTCTTCCCCAGAAAAGGAGTAAGAATCTGAAAAACATCAGTAAATGGAAGAAAAACAGTCTTGAGTCATACATCTCCAAATGAGAAGCCGTGCTAAACGGAGGTTGCAGGGGGCTGGGAAGCAATTATGACTAGCATCTGCAAACACAAGAAATGTGGTTCAGTGTAACAGAGCCAAGCAGGCACTGGTGCTCTGGGGCCCCTGGCTGAGAGGCACATTCCTGCACAGGATTCATGAGCCTTGCTTGTCCCCGAGGGTCTCACCCAGGTCTCTCTGGGTTCACATCTCCCATATTATGCTAAAGTTTCCCTCCATGGCTGCATCAGTAGATGACTGAAACAGGAATCCAATTAGTCTTTTGAGCAAACAAACAATAATAATAACCATAGGAGTAATAATAGGAGTTATGATGGCTCTGGTAACTACAGTGTTACTGCTGCTAATAATTAGTTGCTGTAATTTTAATATAGTATTAGTAGTGTAAATAATTAAATCTGCACGAGAACATCCAGCAGGAAACCCAGGCAACAAAATCACTCCTAAAACTTAACATCAAATTGATTAACTTTTAAGGCTTGAATTTCTGCTTCCCATGGGGGCTGATACAGGAGAGAGAGGGGTTAGACCCAACTAGATGCTATTGTGTTTCTATGACAACGTGGTGTTTCAAGTAGCCTCTGCCATTACCTATGATTGGTAAAATCACTAGACAGTGTATAAAGTGGCCAAGAGAAGCAGCAGCCAATAAATGCAGAAAATCCTTAAATCAAAGAGACACAGAAATAAGAGATGGAAACAACCTGTTAGATCATCTTGCTCATTCCCTGAGGCCCTGTGCAGTATTATTAACAGTCTCAAGAACCTTGAAAAATCCTAAAAATTCCATCCAAGACACTTGTAAAAACTTACCGAAGGGGAGAGCAATTTCTCAGGAAGTTAAAAAAAAAATCTTCCTAATCCGCTTTCAGTAAGTGTGCGCACACTGTACTGAGTATGCTTAGGCATCATGTTTTCCAGCATTTGAGAAACGGGATGCATGGGTGAGGTTTCAGGGTATTACTTACCCCAACACAAGCGCTTTTGCCAAAGAGAAGACCTGCTTCACTGTCAGCTATATTCCACCAAATTCTCCCCTCCATGCCCCGAAACAGCTTTCTGTACCCTGAAAACAGAAGAAGTATTCTGAAGATCCTACAAGAGCCTTTGCTACTGCCTATCTATTCAAGGTGGTAGGTTCCAGGTGTGACACTGATGAGCTGCAGAATAAATTTCAAATTGAAAAAAGACATTTTAGACAAGTACTTGTGTTACAGTTATAACTCCACGTGTGCTTTTTTAGTGAAAGGAAAAGGGGGATTAGACTACCTTGAAACTTGGGAGTCATGTGCTTATCCTTGGTTTAGGCAGGATGCAGCAGCGCCTTCTTGAAGCAAATGAAAGCCATGTCTGATAGCTTCTGACTGCCCCAGAAGTACAGCTGGAGAGTACAGATACTATGTTAATATATAAAAGGAAGCATAAACTGCAAGGTATCAGTTTGAATCTTTCATTTTCAGGGCCACCTTACCCAATGCAGGGATAAGAAAAAAACCCTGGTGTCTTGGCCTCCATTGAGCACATGTGAGCACACAGAGATAAACACGAAATTTTGTTGTCATGAAGCCCACAGTAATACAGGTTCATCTCTGTCTGTATGTCACTCACATACTATATCCCAGGCCATCAGAATGTAGAATACAAGATAGAGTTGGCTTCAGAGCCCAAACAATTTTATCTCACCCACAATATGAAATAAAAGCCTAGAAGGCAGCTCCCCAGCATCTCAGAGAAATCAGTAACAGTAATTAATGGGTTGTTTCCGTGCAAGACTGCATGTGTGTTGCAGGAGACCCCCATAGCTGGACTCGTTTTACAAGGAGCCAAATGGGCCTGATGAAACAGAAATAGCCCGCTTCATCAAGGGGATGCTTTCTCTGTTCAAAGGCAGCTCTCTCTTCTCCATCCCAACCTACCTTCCTATCGAGGACAGTTTTTGACATGCTTCCTCGGGGCCATGGTTTACACCTGATGAATGAGACCCCAAGGAAACATTAAAAGCTTGAGTGATTTGGGAGATTTTTTGTAAACCTGAGAGCTTGTTTTGATGTGTCGCAATACTCCAAATCTCTCTTACAATCATATGAAAAAATTCTATGTGAGACAGGCAAAATGTTCACAATCAACTGCATCTAACAAAGAAAAACAAGTAATTTTAATTGCAGAAATTATCCCCTTTAACTTTCTGGGGCAAATATGAAAATCTGACTAGCTGTTTACATTGCCTACCATTTCTATATACTTCAGATTCTGTCTGCCATGTATTTGAAAAAGCCTCAATATATCCTTTGATTACCTCAAAAAAATTTAAACAAAAAAGAGGTCAGGGCACTATCTGAAAAAAGTCAACCAGTTATTAAATAATACAGAATAAGAACCAGATCAACATAGCCAGTGATTTCAAGCAGCCAGCAAGAAAAGAAGAACTTGAATGTACCGCAGAGAATTATGATAGGGATCCTGTTTGTACGAGAGATCAATGCACTGATGCCATGCCAGACTTTAATTCTGTCATGTGACCCATCAGCTGCAAGAAGAGAGTCAGGAGAAGATGATGAATAGGAAATAAGGGAAAAAAGAATTAAAAAAAAAAGGGGGAAACAACATCTGCATTTTTCACTTGGTTTTTACTCTTATTGCTTGTGTTAGTTCTGCCTTTGCTATGTTACAAAAAGGCAGTCACCAATTAACTGGGTTTAAGTAACATACTGGTACTAACTTGGAGTTCTACAACAGTATGCAGTGGTAGAGCTTGCTGTGCTAATTTTAGGTTTCTATATACAGAATTGCCTTGATGCACAGGAAGCCATAGGGAATGCCCACATCTTGCAAGTGCCAAAGTATCTCAGTGTGCTGGACTCTGCTAAAGCACACACATTCCGCTCTCAATAAAATTTAAAAAAAAAAATCAGGTGTGTCATGACCAGGGCTGGCAAGGAAGAGGCCACTTGTCTCCACACAGGAAGCTGCCAGGAGGATAGTTCTTCTGTAGCTGCTGATCCAAGCTATTAAATCTATCAACAATTAGGTGAGCAGGAATAATGCTCAGCAGCTGACACAGAAGTGCTGGGATCTCTGCACATGCTTTGTTTTCTTGAAACCATCTATCGATCACATTTGGCCTCTACAGAAAAGAAAATATGACATCCCATATTTTATCCCATCTGCTGTTCTTTCCAAGTGTGGGATGCTGATTATATTCATATTCAGGACTGACTTCTCTTCTGATAAAGAAATGTGGACTTTGAAGCTAGTCCAGGCTGGAATCACATTACCAGGCCAGTTGCATTCCCAGTGGAAATGAGTCTTATTTTATTTACAGATAAAAAATAAGTAGTATCGTCTATTATCCCAAGGGCGTTGTTTACATTAATTTAGCAACTGCTTCCAAGAAGCTACAGAGTTCAAGAGCATTGCTGAACAGTGAGAGCCCATCCTGGATTGAGTTACTGACAGAATTACAGCTGACACTAAGAACTGCTTGAAATGTCTTGAGGGTAACTGCAGACAATGGGCTGTATTATTTAGCAGAATAAAGGTGAAGTTACAGGGGATAGTTGAGACCAAGAAAGGCAGAGTCAGTGAGTCTACCACAAGCATCAGTTGTGGTTATACTAACCGCTAGCAGGGATCCCAGATCAAGGAAAGGAGGAGTTAAAGTAAGCCAGTTTGCTGAAACTTCAGCGATTTGTATTCTTTCTTCTCCCAAGACGCAGTCACGCATTGGACCGTCAGACATATTCTTTGCATGCTGTTCTGTCAATACCTTCCTTTTGCATGAATAAAGTAAGTTTCTAATGCAGAGAATCTTCTCCACTCTGAAGCTGAATATCTTTCCCCAAAGGCTGAGACTCTAGATAGTCTCAACAATCTTTACACCAGTCCTGCCAAAAGTGAGATAGCAGAGGGTACAAACTGATGGTCTCCTTCAGGAAATGGCAAAGCCTGGTTTTAACACCATTCCAAAGAAAACGGTCAGTCTGCACAACATTCCTGTACTAAATATAATTTTGAACACACCATTTTATCCTCAGGTAACAAGGGTTGAGCACTCTGAGATCAGACAGCATTGATGCAGATTTCACCAGAGGAAACTCATTGCAAGCTTCTTAGCAAGGTCCCAGCTCACCACCACTCCCACAAGCCTGACACGCTCCATCATGGAGAAGTGCAGGACTGCAGGGCTGCTGACACTTCTGCTGAGAAGGGTGGTGAACCCACTGCAAAGCCATCCTTCCATCTTCTAAGCTCATGTGCCACAGGCACATTCATTCCCCTTTTGAATTTACATGCAATAAACAGTCAAACCAACAAGAACATTTCTGGTGAGGGAACTCCAAACTATGTGGAAGTGAACTTCCATGCTTATATGGTACAAGTCTTTGCACCAGATTTTTTAACTCAATCTCTATGAGAAAGAAAATTTAAAAGCACCACAGAAGCTATCTGACCACTCCCTGTTAAGCAGCATAGCTTGAATTCCAAATATTTATAATCATTAGTGCAAAAAGATGGAAAAGCATTTGAGTTAGTCTTTAAAAAACACAATACATTCATGCTATTTCATAGGCAGAAAATGAGAATAAATTTGTCAAAGAAATTATTTGCTGGAAGTTATTCTCTAGAGTCCTCATAGTAGCTAAAGAAACCAGGCACAAAATGCAAAAAAGAAATGAAAATGTTTAGTTCAGGTTCTGATACCAATGTTTATTTACCATGGGGATACTTTACAATTCTCCCACTTCAGTGGATGTGGTGAAATTCCTTTCCAAGACAGGTGCGATATTTTCTTGACAAGTATCAAGTGGAGGTAGTAATATGTTATCAATAGTGTTGAATGAATCTCCTGTCTGTAATTAGCTATTAAAGCATAAAAGTCTTGTGCTTTGCTAGTGGGAGAGGTTTATTGCATTGTGGGTAGGGACAGTGGTCAGATTTTTCCCATTTCACACATACACGTACCTCTTAGCTAGATGTATCTGCACTTGGCCATTTTGTGGAGCACTATATGAAATTTAGTCAGATGAGTTTCTTTACTGCCCCCATGTCAGGGCAGTTCTAAGCCTCTTGAGAAAATCTAGAGAGAGCAGTAAAGCCCAATTGTCCAACCAAGCTCAGCAATTGTGTCAAAGCACTATCAGGGGGTTCAAAACCATTTTTCACTCAGTGTTTCTTATGAGCAGTTACTCTCTACTTTAAAACTCTTCTCTTTTACTGTATATATGCACCATTACTATTCTAGTACTGCTCAAGACTTCTAAGCAGAAGACAAGAATTGCCTAAATTATAACTCCGTTGCTTACTTCAGTTGGGGCACGAGCTACAAACAATTAGCAAGAGCTAGCAACCTGTCAGAAGTAAATGCATGTCCCACAGCACCTCTCAGCAGAAAGAGAGCGCAATAGCAGGTAATGTGATCCCATCACAAATTACTTCATTCTCTGCTTAACTGGCCTGATAAGGAAGCCATAAAAAAAGTCTCAAAATTGCAATTTTTTTCTTTTGCACAGAAGAGTATTTCCAAAAAACTCAGAGATGGAGCTGAAGACTGAATTCCAGAACTGTCAGAATCAAGTAGGAAGCTGTCTGCTGTGGCTAGATTACTCTATAAACAGGCTGGTGTTTAAAAAGCTGTCTGTTCCTACAGCTTTTTACAGTAAACCACAAAAGAATAAATTTGCACTGATAACCTTAAGGGTTCAATTTCCACCCACGTATGTCATGACGCTCATAGCTAACGCTGCTACTTTCTTTTAACTTCCTGGGCCTAAACTTCTATCTATAACCAAAGCAAAACCCAGGCCAAACAGAGCAGGCTAAGGATAGATGGACAAGATGGAAGGAACCTCCAAATCCATGCAGTCTGCTCCAAGTCTGACTTTTCACCTCACCGGAATGTCTCTATTAACAGCAATTTCTATATTAAAGTCTTAGCTGAATGGTCACTTTCCCATATTCGCAAGCATAAAATGTATTTGCTGCTCCTCTGTCCTGTGGCTTCAGCTAGTTTAGCACTACCTCAGCCTCGTCCATAGGATGAGCCACGGTTTTCCACACAGTTTTTGTGAATTTGCACTGCAGTGCCTGAAATTCAGGGGTTGGGCTCCAACAGACGGGCACTGGTAAATATAAAATCTTCTACTTTGAACCTAATTTCTACGCGATTTTTAACCTGAAACATCACAGTCCTGGCTGCCATATTGTTCTATACTATGTTCTTTGTCAATGTAACCGTTGCAAGTATCCCGAAATACATGAGAGGCCTTTGTAAGTAAGAGTGGCTCTGTCCCAGGAGTCTTGCTGTCAAGTAACCTTTACTGCCATTGAGAAGCCATGCACAAGAGCAGCCCCTCTTAGTAATGCACCGTGCTTGTGCTTCGTACAGCTGATGGATCCTGAGGCGAGGCCCTTCCTGTTCAGTGGTATATGAGGGAGGCATGCCTCTGGTAGCCTTTCCCAGGAAACCTCGGGTTGAATTTTAGTTTTTCTTGGAAACCATGTAAAATGTAGGCCAATTTTCTTCTGTTTCCTGCACAAAATACTGATAGGAGGTAGCATTAGGGAAGAGTCTGGCCTGAAGACACATGACCGCACCTGCTGCAGCCACTGGCAACGGAATTGCGCTGTGAACCTGCACTGCCTGCTATCGATATTGCACAAACACGTAAGCGTAGGGGCAACTGGCATAACTCCTCCGCCAGCCTCACCTGCCAGGGTCTGAGAATGGGCAAAAAGCTGCACTTTCAAATACACAGACTATGGCCAGAAGGGCCGTCCTCACCCACAACATCAGGGAAGAAGGTGGGATAATAGTGAGCAGCAACTAAACCATTATCCTCCTAACGGCTGAAAACCCAGCCTTGCATGAGTTGGGAGCTGGGCGATTCCCTTCAGAAACACTTCCTCTGTAGCTGCGCTTCAGCAGCAGCAATATTTCCCTATGCAGATCGCCACCCCTCCATTTGATTCCTCCTGGCCCTTCCTCATCTCTCCTGCCTTTTTCTTCCCCACCTTCCCACAGTGGGAGTCATCTCTGACAGGACTCTGCAGGAAGGCAAGAAGGAATCCCTCCTCCCCTCTCTGAGCAATGGGAGACCATTCCTCATGTATTTTATTCCATATTATTTTGACATTCTTAAGTTAAAACAAGATCACTTGGCACTTGGGCCAGCAGAGCAGCATCTCCCTTTGATCGCAAGTCACTGCACGGCTCCTGCTGTGCTGCCTCACAGTTTGTGTTCAGTAGCTGTGCTGGGAGTGTACTGAAAACAACTCCGATTTCAGGCAACGCACAGTACAGATGGTCCTTTGCAGAAGTCACACAAAACAATGAAAATCAAAGAGAAGCAACAAGAACGACAAAATCTCTGAGCCACGCAGACTGAAAGGGTGCCGAGATTGACTTTATATTTCTGCAGCAAAACAAAGCAAAACCCCCAGAATGTTTTGCCTTGCCCAAACCCCTCAAATCTAATATTGCTGCCTTGCCCAGCCCAACACTGTCCAACAGTAATATTTTTACATAGAGACTGGTGAAACAGCAACTGGTGTGAACTCATACACATCATATCTGTTACAAAATTCTGTGAGTGATGCTGAAAAGTTTTCCCTCCACCTTCTGGAAATTCAAAGCAGTATTTGACATTTTTGTACGGAAATCATGTGCTGGATGTTCAGCAAGATTCAGAATTGGGCAAAACATTTGGGAGAGCTAGCAAGCACACTGTGCTGCAGCTGTGGCAGGATGGGCAGTTAGTTGCTCTTCTGCAGAAACACAGGTTATCTTTACAATGTAAACAGCTGCGCTCAAGTTTGGGCCCAGCGGAGAGGCAGCGTGAGAGGTTGGTCAGAGGGTCCCTCAGCCTTCCTGCCAGACTGCAGGGCACCGCCAGCAGTGAAGGGAAACGCGCGCAGGACCTGAGCTGCCATGGCTACTGAAGCGTGGTGGGGACGTGTCTTGGAAAACACTCAGAGGCCCGCGATGGTATAAAACAGTCACAGAAGCTCGTGGCCTGACCCAGCCTGGAGTTCCCTGCCCAAAGGCACCTCTCTGAAACATCCATTGATGCTGAAGAGCAGCAGCCACTGGCCTCCCCACGCCACTCCTCGGTGCTGGAAGGCAGCATGTCCTGGGCTGTCCGTCACATCACAAGCAAAAGCCACTGAAGCGCACGACTCCTGGGCTGCCCCACCATCCCGCTCCAGTCCCACTCTGGGAAGGCCCCGGTTTTTAGGGTAAAATGAGAAGATATTTTACTCCCCCTGTTTATTTACACACAATTATTTGACTAGGCCAACCTGCTGAGATCAATCTCTCATTTACTGGGATGACCTATCTATTCAATACACAGGTCTCATGGAAGAGAGCAGGACTGTCCACTGCCAATCTATGCTGCTGTTGTGGTGTAGACTACCCCCTACCATACCCGCAGAAAACCTTCCAGATTTAGCGCACATGTTCTGGCATGCCATCTGATCCAAATTAGAGTAGGCCTGTGCTGGGTTCCCTTGCTCAGCACTGAATTCCAGCTGCGGTAAGCCACTAACGCTGTTACACCTAGTCTCTAATTTGAATGAATTTTACATTTCAATATATTATGTCTGAACGTTAAGAATTTCCACAAGAGGTGGATTTTTTCCTACTCCATTGAGTCAACCTGCAGCGCAGTCAGCCTGCAGAAAGCCAAGATTTGATATAAATTGTCTCCTCTCCTGGCAAGGCCTATAGAAGCAGAAGATGTGCTGGAGGGGAGGGTGGCCGCAAACACAGGGCCTGTCTCTGCCATCAGGGACACAAGCCTCTTCAGCAATGCTTCTTAGAAAAACTTTCATTATAACAAGGCTTTTTGTCGAAAAGGCTATTCTGACAAACCTTAATTTTTCGGTCAAGGTTTTTCAACTCCAAAGATGAAAGGTTCTGCAGAAAAGCTTTCATTTTAGAATTTTTCAGTTTTGAACATTTTAAAAATTCTTTTTCAATGTTTTATAGAGCCCACTGCATTTTTTTTTAAGTAGCTTTTTTTTTTTATATGTTTCATACCATGTTCGTAGAAGTAATGCACAACAAACTACAATCTGCGGGGCCTATAATGAACAATTTGGCAATCAACCTGATCTTGGGGAAAAAAAAAGTTATTTTTTTAATTAGAAGTAAAGAGCAACTGTCTTTAATGACTTTAAAAATAATAAAAAGGTTCACCTACTTCATTGCATCATTACCACATCCTCAAAAACAAACAACCAAACAAAAACAACACGGAGAGACAGCTAGAACACCTGTGTGACAATTCAGAGAAGGTGGCCCAGGCCTGAGGCTTTGTGGGGCTTGATGGACATACAGGAGACCTAGGACATCCCTGTGCCATTCAGACCAGTTTTCTATAAAGATTACTAGTACCTCTGGAGTTGGATCTCCGAGAGCTGTGCACCAACGTCACCTTTCTCCAACATGCCAAGAATGGCATTAAGATTACTTAACCAGCTAAAGGCTTCCTTGCCACTTTCAAGGCATATGTGGCCCACTGGACAGAGACTAGAATTCAAGTATTCTTGTGCCCTGGGAAGTTTTGTTTGCCATGGCCACGTAGCTTTCTCTATTACCGTCATCCCTTCTGGACACTTACCTTTTCAATAAGCCCATGCCTTTCAGTTCAGGATTGTTGGCGTTAGGCAGCCTTTGAGAAGTTTCCCGGTCCACTGGCCACAGCAGCTCTCCCCTGCTAAAGAGCTCTTTGTGTTGATTTGTCTCGCCGCCCACCAGCACTCCTGAGCACTCAGGAGGCCATTCCTGGGACCCGGAGGCCCTAGGGACATCACTAGCAGAAACACTTCTCACTTCCTCCACCTCCAACCCACCAGGACGTGGTTGTTCATAAGTCAAAGACTCTGCAACTTGTGCCAGCCCTTTGAATTGTGAAAAGGCTGAAAGCACTGAGGGAACACCTAGCTTGGCTGATTTATGGGTGCAAACTGATTGCCCAGGTGACTTTAGAAGCAGATTCCACACACCCAGTACATACACTTGGTCTGACAGCCACAGGTTAGATTTTAATAACCAAATATCCATGCACTGCTCCATGGAAAACTCTAGACACAAAGTCTAGGTAAGATACTCAGAGCTTAACCAACACGCACACTCCCAAATTTATCTGCAGGCTGTATGGTAGGAGTGGCACCACCAGCATTCTCCTGGGCCTCCCTCTCCTCCCTGCCCAGAGCACACAGCTGATAAGGGATCTGCAGTGCAGATTAGCTTCTGTATGAATAGCTCCACAAGGTGCCTACAGTACCAGATGAAATTAAGATGGAAGGGCAGTCTGCACAAGGTCAGCTTTTCACTCAGGCCAAAGAAATACTAATGAGGAAGAAAGGTTAAGCACAAGGTAAGGAACAGGAGAAATAAATGCCCATCTTCACAGAAGCTAAGGACAATTTCAACTTGCAAATTTCAGAACTTGTCTTGGATGACAATTAGGCTTAATAAAAGAAAACAATGAACTCCAAAAGGAACACAAGCCAGATGTTAATTGCACCATGCTTATCTAAAAGTAGTTTGTTTTCCTTTCAGCTGCCCCCTGTGCCCTCTTTTAGTAGAAACCTGGTATTCCAGACAAGGAAAATGTCTGTTGAGTTGAATCTCTCCCCATTCATAGTGAGGAGCTCTACTCTGGCTCCGGTTAGATCTGGAGCTGGACTGCTGAGAGTAATACTGACAGAAAACTCACAGAGTCCTCCTGTCCCAGCAACTTTCTTGTCTCACTTGGCATCAGGGTGGATTCACATCCTCCTGTTAAAGACGCACAGTAACAACGCAAATGCTTCTGTCTTTGGAGCATGCTATTGCCCCAGAGAATGTTCTTGTTCACCTGCAGATGAAGTAACATGCAGCTAGCGATTTTGGAAAAGGTTCAAGAAAGAAAATCCTACACCAATGACTACAGCTTTTGTTTGGGATTTGCTGTGGGTTTGTTTTTTTTTTTTTTGTTTTTTTTTTTTTTTGTTTTTTGTTTTTTTTTATGTTTGACACAGCCTAAAAGTTCATCTCCAAATATAACATGCAAGAAAGGAAGCAAGTGCAAACCACATTCCCAAGTATTGTTTCCACCTTAGTAAGGGAACAAAGAGACAGTCTTACCAGGGTGCTGAGGCACAGCAGCCACTCACCATAGCATCAACACAGCAAACTTCCTGGGACAAAAGCTGAGTTAGGATTCCCAGGAAACTCTGAAATAGAAGGAACAGTGGCACACAGAAACATCAAATTTAGTTTTTGGAAGTTCAGGGGAGCTTGTTTAAAAATATCCCTGCAGATTTACAAGTCAGAGATAGTATCAGCTACGCACAGCTGATTACACAGCATGCATATTTTGGACACAACATGATGCAGATTAGAAATGTGGCAGGTGTTAAGAAGTAGCAAAGGCCAGCTGCTTGCTAAGAGATAGGAGCCAACCGTGACAGCACGGCTGGCAGGTTAGAGACTTTTTTAGCCAGGGCCTGTCCTGGGGTGCCTGAGCAAGGTGGGCAAAGCAGGACAAGCCCAGGGATGGCAGCCAGTGTCAGCAAAGAGTCCAGATCATCGGGCAAGCCTGTGGCGATCAGGCAGGTCCAGGGTCGAGCCACAAAGCCAATCCACAGGTCAGGGCAAGGTCCAGTGAAGGTAACTAACACCAGAGACATACTTTCATCTGCACCTGCAAATTTCCTAGTGCAAGATACTTTCCATATTAGTGAGACTAATTTTGGGAACCTAAAAAAAGGGAAAAAAAGAAATCGACCCCAAAATGAACAGGTTGTATTTAAAAAAATTAAACACGGGATAAATAAATAATAAAAAATAAATAAAACATGTGCTGATCACCCCCCGCTCAGCTCTCACCCCACTCCAGTCAGGGTGAGGGTCAGGAGAACAGCCATCATGAATTGCACATAAAATGCTGAGTCAATGGCCGAATCCTGCAAAGCTTGGAGGGACAAGTACAGGGACAGAAGTGATGGTGTCCCAGAGAGAGTGCTTCTTCCCACTCTTCTTCACCCATGCCTGCAGGTACCAGCTTTGGCAGAGCTGGAGAGGGCTGAAATGACTCGTTTCTAGCACGAGGACTTTACTGAGCACTGTAGCTCAGCATAGTGCTAAGCCTGCTGTGCATGTGCCTGACCAGCCCGATCCAAAGTCAGATCAACTTTCCAGTCCCTAGACTACCACAACGCACACCATCTGCAGCAGCACTCCATGCAGTCGCACAAGGAGTGAGTCCTCCCTCCCCGTGCTGCTCCCCCCACAAAGCCAGTGCAAAAGCCCCTGGATCTGCTGACTGAGAAGATGTGAGGTGAAGCACAGGAGCTGCCCATTCAGCCAGATACCTTCTCCAACAGCCTGCTAAGAGGAGAAAGCACCAATCTCCAATGCCAGCTTCTTTGAGTTTGCAGGTGATTGGATCTGTATGTCAACAAGAAGATGGCTGCTGTTTTGTTCCCTCACTCCAGCTGAATACTGCAGCTTTATGCTCAGCAGGCATGCAGGAGGGAAAGTAATTTTCCCCAACAGCAAGGCCAGAAGAACAGCAGAAAATCTCTCTTACTAAGCAGCTTACTGGTTAAACCTGAGCAGAGTCTCCAGGAAAGTGAGGCTAGCATGGGGTGGGTAGTTCACCAAGGTAGGGAGAACGCAGCAGCAGCAGCAGCTGCTTCTGCTGATACCAAGATGAGACTCATAATATTGGGATGGCAGGTTTTATAACAGCAATCACAAGGATAGTGAGGGTGATGCAAGTGTGAGAAATAAGGGCATAGAAAATTATAAAATAATAGTAATTTTGAGTGTTTCAAGAGATTAAATCAAAGAGATAATATTTAAATCATAAAAATGTAGCTGTTGAAATTTTACTGGAAAACTGTAATGAAATCCCTGCAACCAGTAGCTTTTGTTGTATGTCTGCCAATTATTCACATTGATCTGCTAATAATAGGATATGGAATGCTTTTCATCATCAGATAAGCTGTAGTTATTAGTCAACCTTGGGGTTGTTGGTTCAGTTCATTATTCTCAATTATGCTAATGGAAAAGCTGATGTGTAGAAATGAGGCTGTTGATTTTGCTGGACTGCTGGAACCCAGGAGTACCAGGCACTTCCCCAGGTCTTTGGTCTTACCAGCTGCTGTTGCCGAGCTGGTCAGAATGTCCTGGATCCATGGACAGGTAACAGGGGGTGCTTGTTTCGCAAAATGGTAAAATAAGGTCTAAACCAAGCCAGGCCCAAATATCTTGAACAGTAACCCACCCCCCCACCCGGTTTTTCTAAGCCATACAGTAGAGTTTATTTAGGAAGCAGCTGAAAGAAAAATAGCTAAGTCGGGGAACACTTGTTTTCTTAAAACCTTCCCTGGTTGTAGCCAAAATTCTTTCAACTGAGCCAGCAGTTCAGGTGCCTTGGTGGGACCAGGATTAAAGGAGTGATCAGGTGGTCAGCAGCTCTGAATGTCATTCCACTGCTGGTCACTAGCAAAGGTTCGGTATTTGGCTCATTTACCTCATCCCATGAGCTGAGCCTCAGAACAAAGCAAACAATGCCAGCTGTCTACAGATGATGTACAAAAAGACATCACATTGAACTGTGTGGGTTGCTTGCAACTAGAGAGATTACATCATTAGCTTGATTTGGTCTACTGAATAATATCCATATCTTGTCACGACTGGGCAAGGGGGCAGACAATAACAAAATGAAAATCAGTCAGTAAGAAATACAGGTAAAGAAGTAATTTTATTGTGTGGCATTCCTATCAGAGGGTTACAAGGCAAGTTGCTTTAACAGGATTTAAAACAGGGCAGGTAAATTGGCAAAACCCAAAATAATACAGACAAATACATAAGCTTAGGCAATGATGCAGAAGAAAGCATGCTTTGGGGTGTAAAATGACTCTCTGTGGGTCAAAGAGACTCCCTCCGGGATGTTGGATTTCTGCAGTTGGCATAAACTGCAGTGAGAAAGGTTAGGCGTAAGATATACACACTGGACAAGTGCCCTGGTAAGGGCAAGTGGCAAACCTAACAGGGCAATGCTTCTTCCAGGTCTGGCAGGCAGCATCATAACTGAGCTCAAGTCAAGAAGCTACTCTTCTCTACCAACCATTTCACCAGCGAAAATCTCTTTCATTGAAAGTATATATATTTTTTTCATTTATTCTCACATTAGAACTTAATCTTCCCCTACTGATACTTTCTTAGAGCTGTTCCTAGTTGCATAAACGAAGTTAGGATAGTAGAGTCGTGTGTGTGTGTGTGTGTGTGTGTGTGTGGTTTTGTTGGGTTTTTTTAATGAAAGGCAGGGGCACCACCTAACGGCGAGTTGGAACCCTTGGCTTTTTCTGGCTGCAGTTGGCTGGCGGTTACACCAACACTGATGCTACAGATAGCAGAGACAAAATCGAACTGCTCAATCGAGTTTGAACTGTCAATTACTAATCCTGAATACTGGCAAGATTGATCAGGGTACCTTATATTACACATAAACGCACACTCCCACACCCTCAGCCCCTGCACATAACTGATCTTAAGAAAGAAAATAAAGCAAAGAGGGTTTTATGCCAACTGTATGTTAAAACGAAGTTGATTTCTTAGAAACTGAGTTATTCTAGTGCAGGAGGAAAAAAAACCAACTGACTGTAGTCCAGGATTTGTAGTGACATTTCAGCCTCTCCCTGCTGAGAGATATTTCAACTGGAGACCTGCAAAGGGGACAGGCACAGGTTCTCTGGTAAGTCATATTAAAATCTTTAAATTAACTTCAAAGCAGGTGTTTATCTTGATAAATTATTTTTTTCTCATGGGGTCCTAAGTTTAGCCCAAGGATTTTGCTTTCTGTTGTCACAGTGAAAACAAGGAAAAAAGAAAACAAATTAAAGGAAAAATCGCTCAGTTAGTGAAATCAGTGTGTCACTTCTCACTGCATAAAATCGAACCTTCTGCTTTCTAAGGCTACTAGGAAATCAAAAATACACAGTCACCAGTCCTGAAGTCCCTGAAGGTGTAGAGATTGCATGGGAGTGGCGCTTTTGGGAACTCTAGCACATTTGGCATTGTTGGTTACAGTTTACAGTAAGATTAAAGTACCTTCTAGATGAACAATTCAGCAGAGGAAACCCCTTAACAGCTCACCAGTTTAATTTCTGTACACATAAAATGTTTGGGGATGAGCAGGTAGCTAAAGTATCTACCACCCAGGGAAAGTATCAGCAAGAAGAATCCTTACTAGGGCAGCCTTGCTCCAGAGCACACTGGCTACACTGTGCAAAAGGGGCACAGGAAAGGCAAATTCAGAAGGTTTATATCCTGCACTTATAATGTATGGATCAGGAAAGGACCACAGGAAACTGCATATCTAGGACAGTAGCCCTACTAAGCAAATGTTATAAAATTTGTACAGTCTGGGCAACAGCCACCCACTTTCACTCACGGGGCTGACCCAAGCAGTGTTGTGCTGAACACAGAGCAGTGCTGTTATTTTTCCATGCCATAATTCTGTGATTGCAGAAGTCCACCGTTAGCTCTGCAGTGTGAGGAATGAGAAATTGAGGACAGGAGCAAAAAACTTAGAAGCATCCTTAACATCCTTAGAAGTTGACTGAACGAAACAGCAAAGTTGTCACTGGTTGGCCAAAGAAACATGAACATCCTAATGCCTCAAAGGTGGTACAAGCAAAACAGAACTGCCACATGTTTGTTTTTTTTTTTTTTTAAAAAAAGGACAGATGCTGCCAAAGCTGGTTTGTGAAATAAATCTTCTCTGCGTAACAGCTGCCACCCACAACCCTAGCCTCTCAATGCCCACTTCATCAGACGCATGTGGAGAGAGGGAAAGGGGACCTAAACTCTGTACCATCCTGTCACCACCGAAGACAGGCCATGAAGTTGGACAAAGGCAATATTTTTAAATTAAAAATTTGAAATATTATTGAAATAAACTTAATCTGAAAAACATTTCTCAGTAAATCTGACAATTATTTAATATTTTCATTTTAATTCAATTGTAATGGTGGTGTTTATATTACATCCTATGTTTTTTAGACTCTGCTAAAGCTATATAATTGAAAAAAACAATATCCCAACTATGTATGATAGCTGTGACAATTTTAATCGAATAATCAATCTGATGGAAGTCAGCAAAAGCCTCTTATACATGCTGCGCTTCCCTAAGACTGCAGGAATTGTTGGGTTAGAAAAATCATAATATTCTGTACTAAATGCAGCTGCATTTCAAACTATGGATGAAACATGTGCATGCAAGTGTCTATGATATTTCCACTTAGGCTAGGTCCAACTGCAGTGTGGAACAGTGAGGGAACACAGGCGTTGCAAATTCAGACTGTGTAATGGCATCAGACATCATTAAAGAGAGGGAAATATTAGCCCTGAGCTCAGGTTTTGGTGGTCCATAACAGAGCACCTGTATTTGAAGTCACTGAGTATCAAAGGACAGAGTATGCCTATTACATTATGACAGATTGACATTCTTGCATATTAACTGTACAAATCTCAGAGTTAAAGAAAGAGCATTCACTCTACAAAATGCCTAAGGACAAAATGTGGAACTCCAACCCAAGCTGATTAATGGTCTGTAGAAGCCACAAGTTTAGAAGAAAAGTCATTGTTTTGTGTCTGTGAGCAATATTGTGAGGTCACTAGCTCTTGTTGCTGCAATCAGGACTGGTCTGGCACTGCAGAAATCTGCATTTCATTGTTTTCCTCAATACATAGGCTACAACAGAATAAACTGATTTAAAAGCTTGCTTTTAGCAACGTGCAGTTCTCACAAGTGTAAAAGCCCATTTACACCGACACAGAACTACATGTGGTTAAGTAGCTGTTAGAGGTCGGGCAGGATCAGGCAGGCTCTCTTGCTAAATGCTATATGCATGCATAGTGAGATTCTGTTCTTGCCCCAAGGAACTTTAAATTGAAAGTAAGCATCCAGACTTCCAAAAGTATCTTAACTGCTTTAGTATGGAAATCAACCTTTCTAACACCTCATCCTTTTTCAAGGTAAACCTATCAATTAGGGTGACCTCTCATAGGAAATGTTACAAGTTCTGTGTTTCTTTGTACCTGACTTGTGTTAAGCAACTGGCACCTTCACCATATCGTCACATAAGCAACTAAGGGAAATTCAGGACCTAATCCAGCCTAATGCCATACACTGCCTTGACTCCCTGGGTAACTGGCACCTGACTGCATCTCTCACAAACTAGGAGGCTGCTCTGTCTCTCAGGGCTGGGCTAGCACAGCAACTCGAGAAGCTCTTACAGTAGCTGCCTGTCATTATTTGTCCTGTGAATAGAAAGCACTCTGTCCAAACACTTCCAGCCCTTTTGCTTTTGTGTTTGTGCTTACTTGTAACATCCCGAGCAGCGTAGATCAAGAACTCCCTAGTCCTTATTATTGTTCACAGTGCTAGCAATCTCCCCTGCAGATAGTGCACAGCAAGGATGGGAAGCAGGGAAGCGCATTTCTCGTGCTTTTGTAAAATCTAAATACCTGTAGATTGTGTGTTTGGTGGACTTGCAAAACTATAACTGAATAAGTATAATGCAGATTAAGATATTTAGCAGCAGAGTCTGTTTCAAACACAGAGAAAGTGTGGAGTAGGGACAGAGATAATCTAAAGAGCATCTTCTTCGAACTTATCTAGGAAGGAATTTATTCTATGTATTCTTCCCTTCAGCTTTAGATGAACCACTGTTTTATAGCATGCTCATGGCAAATGCGGAGATTACTCCATTTTCTATGGAAGTTGAGAGGCACAATTCATTTCATGCAGCTTTGCCATCTTACTGTACACAACTTTACAGGACAGTTTGTCCTAGTTTGAGGTGCCTCTCTTTGGGAACTACAAGGAAACTCATACAACTAACCTAACTATTACATCAGTAAAACCACATGAAAAAAAGGGCACCTTTAGGTTTTTGCACAAAAGACTTTGGGTCACAGTTTAGAACTTGGGAACTTGGTTTCTTAATAGTTCCTCACAAGTACTCATCAAAACTTTAAAAAGAAATACCTCTTCTCCTTATGCTAACTGGGCAAGTTTAACTCTGGACAAGCTTTCAAATGTGTAAATGTCACTAGCATAGCTGTGGTAGACTCTTCACTTCTACCAAAATGCTTCTCACGCAATAGCCTTTTGCCAATCGTATGCCTAAACCTGCTTTAACTTGTCATCTTTTCATGGACATTACTCTGCAATTAACTTCTCCCTGTTGTGTGTGAGGTGTGGACAGCTTCTATCAGGATCGGTAACTCCTGCATGGATCTCTCTAAGCATTTGTTCATTTTCTAATAATTTCAGTGGCTCTCTGAAAAGCAATCCCCCCATCAACTTCATTTATTTAGCATGATGTGCCAAGGAAGTGCTTTGATTTTAGTGTAGCCTGAAATTCATAATAAAACTTTAAATTTTCTTTTTCTATAAATATGATGCAGACTATTTCATCTTTGAGTATTACACTGACAAAAATAGCTGGGAAGTTCCTGTTGCTTTCTTCTTTGGCTTCGGAGATCTACTTGTCAACCAAAAGTAAAAAAATGCCATAACTACCTATTATTGCAGCAAGCAAGTGCTTCTGGAGTATAGAGCTAGTGCCACTAAGCATGACTAATCTGCTTGCTTTCTCACAAAAGCTCCTTAATAGCCAGGTTAAGATGATTACTGCCTGCTCTGACTGATAGAAGTATGGTGTACCTCTACTAGCTTTTGAAAAACGCTTGGCTTTGCTTGTTATATTTGGCAAATGGGGACCTAACCTGGTTTCAGCCTCAATAAAGCAGAGGTGTGGGCAGTTTGCTCTCTTTTTGGAAGAGGATGTGGGGACTCTTGACCTGATATGACCTTCACTTTAATGCTTTTTTATAGCTTTCTATTGCAAAACCACTTTGGACTTAATGAATTGTTTTTACTACCAACAGGGTGTAAAATCTGCATGTGACCTGCCTGCGCAGCAGCAGCAGGCAATGCTCTTCACTGCTGCAACAGTCAACTCAAGTTAGGTCACAGCAGGTCAGCAAATAATCTCCAAAGCATTGAATAATTTAAAGGGTAATTCAGTGGTCAACAAATGTCAGACCTTTATAATTCCATAAATCATCTCTCCAAATGATCTGTAAATTGCATTAAACAATGAATTTTACAGTTTCCCCATTGACTGTCTGTCCTACATAAATATGGATTTGAGGCAGGTAATTGTACATGTTCCAATTGTTCTGATGATTTATATGACAAGGAAGCCAAGCTGACTATTGTCACTTGTATTCAAAACAATGTGTAACAGTGTCCTACCAAAAGATAATTCAGTAGGACACCATCTCATGAACACAGAAGCTCACAGAGTTTGGGGCTGCTCTGTCCTTAGGGTTCATTGGGAACACTTTGTACTAGATGAGCTTCATTTTTGTTTCTTGATTTGCTTTGAAAAAAATGAAGAATCTTACAAGTGTTAAAATCATGAGCTGTGTGAGTTTTATAGACTGTACAATGGGTTCTGTCAACTGCTCATTTAATTCTGAGCTGAATCTGAATTTTGAAAGTATTTTCATCTAAATATAGTGACATTGTTTTGATTTCCTAAGAAGTTTTTACTGAGCATGTCCAATGTTATGTAGAAGTTTCTTTTAACTAATCTTTATATTGCTTCTTCAAACATCCGAAGTGGTCATGCTCTTTTTCTGTGCTTTCTTCCAAGTAAATTAGTCTCCAACAAGTTACTGTGCAAAGTCAGGGATATTGGGATACAGACAATGACTGGGCAAACCCTGAAAAGAGAAAGTCAGTGATACCATTTCCACCTCAAGAAGAGTAAAGGTGCCACCCTCAGCGTCTCCTGTGGCCCTAGACTAAGCAAGTGTTATTTCAGCCTAACAGTCAACAACTCTGCTAGCCAGTTACATCTGATCAAGGCAGACGTAACATTCCTATAGTAGAGTTTCCTCACACCAGAAATGCCTACTATCTCACGGGGCAGCATAGAGTCAGTTTATGGGTAATAGAGATCCTTTATTCTGAGGCTCATTAATAGACTCCACAAAGTGTAGCAGACAGTTCTTGGTTCTTTTTTGTGGTGCTGATTTGATGTTCCCATTGCTATTATAGAACAATGAAATCTAGAGGAAACTAATATATCCATTTATTTAACGTAGAAAACTGATGAGCAGATTATCCAAAAGTTACTGTACCTGCTTCAGAGATTAAACATCATTTGGAAGTCAAAGGGCAACTATTTATCGGCTGCAATGTATTTGATTCAGAGCCTTGAGCAGGATTATATTTCTCATGGGTATTTGTGCTAATTTCAAAGGCTAGACTGACAGACAGTGTCTGAAAACAAAAGTATAGAGGGATGGATTTAAACAGAATGTTTTTCTTTCCAGAATCCAAAGTGGACATATTTTTCAGTTGCTGGACTGAAAAATACTTCCACGTCCTTGGAGGATCAAGGGCTATCAAAACAGACAAAAGGAAGATCTGTGGTTTAGTGGCATCACAGTTCACATGGTTCGCATTTCTACTAAGCTCACTGTGCTGTTTCACAGACCATGTGGCTTGGGATTGCCTTCAGACACAAAACTATGCACGGAAGTACAGATTTAGATACAACCCAAGATACATCCACAGATATTTGGTGCTTCTGAACAATCTGTATTGAATCAAATGTGCTTATATTAAAGTATTAAGTACATGTTGTCTTTAGAAATTTTCAAAGGCATCTTTGGGAAGTTGTTATGTGGAAAATTTAAGTAATAGCTTTAGACCAAAAGGACAGTGTGCCATCTGAACAAACAGAGTCTGCACAGTATCTTTCAGGATGAAGGAGTATTTCACTTGTAACTACCATAGCAGTATCATTGGATCTTACTATTCTAGCACATGCTGTAAACAAAACACATTTTTCAGTTACTTCTTCATTAAAACAACAATTTTTGCATTCATTCAGAGCTCTCAATGCAGTGTTGAGGAAAAAACAATGTGAAAGAAAGGTCTGAGATGACTTTGGGAGTAGGAGAAAGTGGAGAGTATCTCTTGAACCCTGAGAGAGGACTGCAGTTTTTACCTGACAAATGATATGAGGTGAGTTGAAAGTCTCAGTTGCTGTGTCATATAAATGTTGTGGGTTAACCCTGGTAGGCAGCTAAGTTCCACACAGCCACTCACTCACACCCCCACAGTGGGATGGGGAAGAAAAGAGAATTGGGAGGGTAAAAGTGCAAAAACTCATGGGTTGAGATAAAGACAGTTTAATAGGTAAGGCAAAAGCTGCACACACAAGCAAAGCAAAATAAGGAATTCATTCACTACTTCCCATTGGCAGGCAGGTGTTTAGCCATTTTCAGGAAAGCAGAGCTCCATCATGTGTGTTGGTTCCTTGGAAAGACAAACACCGTAAGTCCAAACATCTCCCCATTCCTCCTTCTCCCAGCTTTTATTGCTGAGCACAATGTCATATGGTATGGGATATCCCTCAGTCAGCTGGGGTCAGCTGTTCTGGCCGTGTCCCCTCCCAACTTCTGGTGCATCCCCAGCCTGCTTGCTGGTGGGTCAGTATAAGAAACAGAGCAGACCTTGATGCTTTGTAAGCACTACTTAGCAATAACTGAAACATCAGTATGTTATCAAGGCTGTTTTGATCACAAATACAAAACACAGCACCGTACCAGCTACTATGAAGAAAAGTAACTCTATCCCAGCCAAAACCAGTACAATAAAGTAGTTGTAAAATTTGTTGGACAATCATATGCAGTCATAGGGGATGCTAGGAGAAAATAGGGATTTCTAGGAGAAAATAGTAAGCAATTTGAAACTAACTAAGCACCTCCTCCTTGAGAACCTGCAGTGAACAAGAAGAGCCAGCTCTTAGCCTTGCAATGCATATCTGAGATGGAAAGCTTTGGCTAGATTTGAGTCATTATTCTAAGCAATAATAATCAGCACTGTGGGCACAGCTTGTAAATTAATGACTAGCTAAAAGAGTTGGCTTGGGACATGAATTATAGCAAGTTATTAACTCCATAAGTCCTTGAGTCGATGTCATGACTACTATGACCCTTTCAGGGTTTCCATTCTGTTTAGGAGTAAGACTTGCACAGCTCTCTTCTGCAGTGTCACATGACAGCATAGGCAAAGCTGATGGATGTGTGCATTACTGACACAAGCATCCTTCCCAGTTCATTCCTTCAGGTCATGCCAGTTCCAAAAGCTCTTTTACACAATCTCCGACCTGATCCACTGCCAAAATCCTGGTCAGAGAGAGCTTGTGTCATTCTTCCTTACAGTACACATTACCTGGAGAGAAGTAACACTACAGCAGTAGGTCAAACAGAGTGTAAAGCAAATATAGCACTCCAGCACTTTCATGCATCTTTTGTCTAGACTGTGAGCTCCTTGGAGCCCACATCCTCAGCAAAAGTGGAGGAGACAGGATTCAGACACTGGAGTTACTAAGGTTTTAGCTCCACAATCTGGCTATTAAAGACTGAGGCAAAGAACGCATTAAGTACCTCAGCCTTTTCCTCATCCTTGGTGGCAATGTTCCTCCCTGCATCCAGTAAAGGATGGAGATTCTCCTTGGCTCTCTTTTTGTTGTTAATATATTTGTAAAAACATTTTTTGTTATCCCTTATGACCATGGCCTGATTGAGCTCTAGCTGGGTTTTTGCCTTTCTAATTACCTCTCTGCATGACCTAACGAGTTCCTTGTACTCTTCTTCAGTTGCCTGCCCCTTCTTCCAAAGGTGATAAACTCTCCTCTTTTTCCTGACTCCCAGCAAAAGCTCCCCATTCAGCCGGTCGTCTTCCCCGCTGGCTCTTCTTACGGCACATGGGGACTGCCTGCTCTTGCGCCTTTAAGATTTCCTTCTTGAAGAACATCCAGCCTTCCTGGACCCCTTTGCCCTTCAGGACCATCTCCCAAGGGACCCTCTCAACCAGTGTCCTGAACAGGCCGAAGTCTGCCCTCCGGAAGTCCATGCATTGTAGCATGCTAGACTACACACTATTCACATTTGAGCTCTACCAGCATCACCCTAGATCTGCCCTCTGTTCTCTGCAGTGGACTGCTAGCTGTCACAAGGGTGTACCATGTACAGCCACACAGCTGCAACCTGCACAATGTAAAGCCAAAGCAACAAGGAGTGGAATTTTTCAGTGTAACACAAGGAAGAGCACTCTTCAGGAAATAGGCTATTGTAGGGTTTCTTCACAGTACCTGCAGAGTCCCCGTTCCTTGTTTCCCTGACTATAGTGTCAGCCATCTCAAGAGAATCCCCTGCAACACATTCTTACCAGCACTTCTGAAATGATGTGTCTGGAGAACTGCAAACTGGTTCAGATCACTCTAAAGCCCCCTTAGTGGTTAGTGCTGTGGGACATTAGTTCTGGATGACTAATTATTTGGTTTAAAAACAGGTCTTTTGTTTCTTGGGCTATAAAGACAACATGACCACTTTCTGTACTTTTGACCCCAGGGAAAGAAAAGCTACAGATAATAGAATTAAACCCTCATTTCACTTGAGATAATATTTGTGTAAGCTCCCTTAGTAAAATGTCATGTACACCGCCAAGTCTGCAGGTTATCACTTCCACAGTTTGAGTGTTTGGAGACAGGGCTTGGAAGTAGGGGGTATTTGGGGGAAAGCTCTGAGAATTATAAGAGCTGTAACCATAGAACTTTTTTCCTACTCAGCCCAACGTTTCCTTCAAGACTTGAGCTCAGACAAAATAACGGTTAGGATATTTTTTATTGGCCCAACACAGAAACATTATATAAGGTTTCAAGGCCACACAGACGATTTTCCCCCTTTTAGTAAGACTCTCTGTAGACCTTGCAGGGAGAAGAATCAACACATTCAACTGTGATTCCAATTGTGCTCTTCTTTCAAGGAATTATTTTAAAATTCTAAGCACCATGAAGCAAGAGTGCAAGTCCTCCCCATCAGCACTCAGAGCTTTTTCCTTTTACTTCAGAAATCACACCAACAATAATAAAGCTTCTTGGCCAAGTGTTAGTCTGAGACATATCATTCCATTCCAGGGAAGAAATGAGCTCTCCCTCCCTTTTCCTGCTGCAGTCCTGTTGTGTTTGCATGCCCATATGGTTTCAGGTAACCAAGATCAGACTCTTCCATAACTTGGAAGCCAATCCTTCCATTGCCTTCTCCCTTCCTTGTCATGTTATCTTTCTTAAAACAGTATTGCTTTGTAAATTGCAGTACACATTCTGCAAAAAACACTAGTAAAGAGAGAATTTCAAAAATAGGTAGCACTCTGAGCAAGTTGGGCCATCTGGTAATACAGAGCTTTTTAGAATGGTTTGAGTTATCCGAGAGGAAATGGGAGTTAAGAAACTTGCTTCAAAAAGTACAAGTCCATTCTTTAAATATTCATTGTATCATTGCTACTTCTTAACTGCAGAACACAGCTCCAGCCTTTCCTGTGAAGGAATTGAAACTACCTGTTCTCTATTATGCCTGTCCTCTATCAAACCTGCATACACTTTTTCAGAGTACAGATGTTCAGTCAGTAAATATACCACAGTATAATGTCTTCCTTAATTCACAGCTCCCCACTGTTTCTGCTTTTTTTTATCTCCATGCAGGAATTACAGAGACAAACCACTGGACTGCTGTGTCTTCACGTACAAAGCTGGCTTTTGTGGGTAGGCCAGAGAAGGCTGCTGGAGCCAGCAGAAGGAAAACAAGAGACAAAGAAAATATTATCTCTGCTTTGTGCCATATGCTTTTGTATCTTGTTACAGAATAGTCAGTCTACAGTGGAAATCAGAGTCCCCATGCAATGCCACAACTGAGACATGACACAGTATGCAGGTGGTGTTTAACTAGGGCATATGCATATATGGATCCTCTTTCATTCAGCATCCCCCTCACAGATTGGTGTCTGCTTTGAGCATCTCCAGAATGTTTCTTTGAAATACTTATCCAAAAACACTGAGAAAGCTGAGCTGTAAATAAGCTCTGGGAACAAAATGGACTAGGGTGAGATGAAGAAAATTTGGAGAAAGCAATTAAAGCAACCTATATTTTTATGACTAAGCTGCAGAATTCTGGGATTGGAGCAACATGAAAAATATTGGAAGTGGAAAGATCCTGACCTGCTTAGGTCCTCTTGGAGTTTATTATGCTTTTGGCGGTGGCCAGTTCAGTATTACCTGCCAAAAAGCAATATGACCTCGCATACAGGAGACTGGCTTTGCTGCTCCTGACCAAATCACAATCAGAAGCCCAACCCAAAAGTGACCAGGAACTAACTTTTACTCATTTCCACAGGAGACAGGCACTTGTCAGTCAAGACAGGCAAAGCCCCAACTCTTGAGCAGTGGCAGCTGGAGCCTTTACTTTCCATTGGTCTGGAACACTTGTGTTTCTAACCATCGTGCGGACCATGTACTCCAAAACATTTCTGCAGTGACTTGATGCATATATATGTGTGTGTGTATATATATATGTAGGTGAACACACACACACACACACACAGAGATTTGTCTGGCATTATCTCAGGAATTTGGATAGATGTTAACTGGAATTATAGGCTGTGCATCACTTCTATTACTCCAATTTATATCTGCCACACAGCCCAGCACTGCACCCCAAAAGTAATCACTAGATAGAAGAGTCTGTAATCTGGAAGGACTGATGCACAATAAACCATTTTTAAGGACATAAGAAGGCTTCTGTGGTTACTTAGTGTATACTATGCTATAATAACAAGCAATATAATAATCTCTTAATAAAAAGGAAAAGACTAAGGATTGTTTGAACAGAAATCTTGAAAAAAAAACCCTATAAAACTCTCCACAGCAGTTTAAACAGATTATTTTAAAAATCATACTCTTAGTAAAGCCTTTAAAATTCCACTTGAGGAGGATTATTCAGCCAAAATCCTGGAGACCAGTTGTAGATAATTTCTAGGTGTCTTACTGTTCAAGCAGAGTCCTTCCCAAGGATTTCCACTACTCATCCTCTGTTTCCACCCCTCCAACAGAAAAATAAATGAACGATGGGTCTTCAGGGTTTTTTTTATATTCCAGATACTTAATATTGAGCAATATGCAGGATCCAGAAAAAAGAAATCTTCCAAGTCTTCTTTTTCAGCCTTAAAAATGCTACAGAGGATACAAACACTATTTCTTCTCTTTTGCAGGTCACTTGTAATAGACAAGCTGCTTGTGATGCATTCCATGCTGGGACCAGCTATAAGCCATGCATCTGCTGAATTTAGGAATAAAGAGCTAGTCCATAAAATGTGGAATCAGAGGAGTGGCCTCAGGGGCATAATGGTGCATTACTTCTGTGAGATCAGAGTGTTTGACTAAAAGATATATATTGTTACAGGAAAAGGGCTTCTATGCTTTTTGATTCTATCATTATTTATTGTTTGCCTTGCTCGTTCTGCTATGCTAGATCACGCAGCAGAGGTAACCTGAGAGAACGCTCTGCATCTTGCTCTGGAGCTCACATTATTGGCCACTGCAAAGGAAACTTTTGCTAATAGAGTAAGTTGTGTGCAAGAACATTTAAGCTGTTGCTCATCTAAGATCCTTGGGCCTCCCAATGAGTGTGAAAAATATTCAGTTTAAGAATAACCTTGCTCACAATATTTCCTCTGTGTCTCTTTCTCACTAGAGAAACATTCACGTAAGCAAGGCCTCTGCAAGTAGTCCCGTTGTTAACTATCATAGAAAATATCTTTTACAAAGAAAAGGATTTCAAAGAGTTTTTCTCACTGTAGTTATAATGACCACAGTCTGTAATTAGTTACTTTTATCATTACTTTCCTAGCTGAAAAATAATTTGAAGCAAGGGGCCTACCCAGCATGAACTAGAAAGACTAAAGTGATTTCTTTTTTAATAAGGACATTTACCAGTGAAGATCACTATTTCTTCGGTGTCAGAAGTGCCACAAGCACTTGCTTTGCATGGTTAAGATGACTATGATGACAGGAGATGCAAGAGACAGAGAAAGATGGGAAATACCTGAACAAGTCTCATCTTAAGTCTCTTATGAATACTATGTTTAATTGTAAAACATCAGGGAAATCCTCTTTGTTGACAAAAAAGTCTGGTCTGCAGTGGGACTCTGCTGCTGTGGAGCTCTGCAGAAGAAGGACCTGGCTCCGAGGCTGTGTCCCCGAGGGCCTGCCAAGCAAGAGGCTGGGCAGGTAAGGCACCAAGAGGATTGCATTGGTGTGCAAAAGTTCAAGACACACTTTTCAGAATACTTCCATACCTCAGTGATTTTGTCTGTTGCTCTTTCACATATCCACTCTTTGAACTGAGACACTGGAATACGATACCCAGCCTCAGCTAAAATGCCTAACACAAGGGAAATAAAAACTCTCCATTTCTATTCCAGATTCCACATTTAATATCTGCCATGTTGTGCATGCTTATGACATTCTGCTTTCCTGAACAAAATGGCAGATGACATGCTTGAGTCTGTTCTGCCCACATTGTTACCCTACCCACGCAGACTACAACGGCTGTGCCAGAGTGGTCAGGGCTCCTTCTGTTCTATTGTCCCCTGCCCAGCCACAGTCACTAGCAAATGCTAAGGGGAAATATATAGACCAGCCTTCCCCAGAATAAATTCCCATTTCACATCAACCCTCAATTATGGATTTCCATGTTTTCTCATAATAAAAAAAAATATCTCAGATAGTTGACAAACATTTTTCATAACCCAGGTGATCAGCATCAGTAACAGCTTTGTCTTTTGCCTTCTTCTTGACTAAATCTCATATCAGCTGATGCAGATCATTCCTGTGACTGTTGCCAGGCTCACAGGCCTGTAAATTACCTAGTTAGTCTCACTTATTTATTACTTTCCTTGTTAGTATAGAGCTTACTAGCTTCTACTTTCAGGTACTTCCCTACAGAGCCTATTGTGGCTACTCAATGAGCTGGCTGCAGCCTCCTTGCTTGGCTTTCTGATAACTTCACAGACAGGCACTGCTCCTTTCTACCTCTTTCTTAAACAGTTTGATGGAGACAGACAGGAAGAAGAGAGAGGAAGGATGAGTAGGACACTGAGTGACCTTGCCATACAGACAACCTAATTTAACCTTAGTCCCAGACACAGTTCCAGCTCTCACCCTTTTCAATATCAACAAATGGCAAATATCCATTCCATCCTGCTCAGACCTTAATTACTAGAAGTCCACAGGCCCTGGGAGGAACTACTAACCAGCTGACTGTTATCAGCCTTAATTATTTACTAGATACACCTGAAAACTCTGACATTTATAAAGCGAGAGCCAGTGACCCCTTCTCTTCCCTATGTGATTAGCTATGGATAGATTTCCTAAGCTTTTTCTTCTTCAAGGTTTTCTCCATAATACAATCTCATAAGCATATCACTCCTTAGGTTTGTTGGATAAAAAAATATGTATTAGAAGCAGCTTGAATTAATTATTAATTAAACCATCTCATGGGATTTATGTCCAGGAATAGAAATATGTCTCTTTAGTTTCAGGTGTCTGTATACATTCCTGTGGCCTGATTTGCCGCTTACTGCTAAGCGCCATTTGGTTTTTCACGTGCTCTTTGAATTGGTATGATACCTGCCCTTTCTGAAGCTGGCTCTGACAGTCACACTAGGCAATATGTTTCTGCTTAATAACTTCACACATACAAGCAGCCTTGTCCAAAAAGGCAGAGCAGCACTGAGTGACAAGCAGGGATGGATTCCGCATGTTGGGGAGTGTCACTTTTACTAGGTAAATCAATACCACATTTCCCTTCTTATCTTAAAAGCTATGGGAGGACAAATTACATTAGCATGGATCTCTGCTTTGGCTCCTGCCATGCTCCTGCAGAACAGCAGGCTGCAGTTTTACAAACCTTTGCCCTGATGTGCTGTCAGTCAGCTATTGGAAATGCTGTGGCAGGCTCGAACATGCTCAGCTAGAACACGTTTGGGGTGGCTTTTGTGGACAAAATGCAGAGGCAGTGGCTGCATGCACACTGGGGAGCCAACTGTAAGTAAGTGGCCCCTGTTGGTTTTTTCAGCTGGCCGATGACAGATAAGACCAGTCTCACCCAAAGCTGACATGACGAGAAGCACCATGAACACTAACTCTGCTCTACCTCTGCTATTTTTTGGCTCCTCAGAAAGCCCACTCACAGGTCAAGGGGAAATTTCTGAGTATGAATTTGTAGTTTATCTCTGCCTGGAGATGATTCTGGGAGTTAGAAACTATGCCAGAAAAAAATTGGCAGAAAATATACAGAATAGGATTACTAGATAATAGCTAAATCTAATACACTGGTTTCTTTTGTCCTCTTTCAGCACTGGCTGAATTTTCCCAATTTAAATGTTTCTATCAGGAGAAATCCTTCCACTTCTAACCTGTATTCCAAGTCCTTAGAAGACAGAGGTGTCAGTACAGTTTGTTCCCAGACTTTTACAGAGATTAGACTGGATTCAGTTATGCCTCTTAAAGCCTGGCAAAGCTAAGGTTGCCATTGAAAAAGAAGATGCCTTACCGAGATGGTGGTTCTGGAGGTACTGAGCCTGCGGAGACTGGCAGCAGTGGAAGCACGATCACCAGCTGTCATTACTGCGGTCCTGCAGCTGCTGCCTAGCATGCAAGCGAGGTGGTGCATACCTTCCACCTTCATTGGGTGCAGTACTGAGTGCTGCCAGAAAAAGCAGCAGATAAGCAGGTGGATCTGCAGACTATGTAAAATGCCCAGTAGAGTGTATACTGGGTGGTTTTGTGCTACAGATTTAGCTTGTAAAGATGATACTTTCTATATAGAAAGCCTTGTCACTATCACACAAGGTATCCTTTATTTCTTCTGAACCGTTCTTGGCATCTACAAATGGAGTTTCTAGATAAGATGCCAAAACGAGCTTCATCTCTGTAATCCCAGAACAAGTGAGGGCATCCAGAAGATTAACTTAGGAATTTTCTCTACAGGGCTGCTCCTGGAGAGACCCAAAACACACCCTGTAACTCTGGTTTGCTCTCTTTGTTTAGGTCCCCCCTTTTTTATTGTGGGGCAGGCTGTGAGGAACAAGTGAAGAGGGTAGGTGACTTAGCACCACAGCACACATTCAGTCCACTGTGCTGGACTGGCAGTAGTGTCTCTAATGTCAGGTGGCTTTCCACTGAAAAGATTGGTTGATCAAGGGCTTCTCAGCAGTGCCAGATATGAAACCAAGCGAGGGCCCATTTGGGTTGGAGTAGCCATGCTAGACAGGAGCATCTGTCTCAGACAGGGAGGCCACATGTGCATCAATAAAACACCAGTGACAATGGCACTGAGGACAGCTGGCACGGAGCCACCAGTGTCTGTACTATTCATCTCAGCCTGCAGAAACATTGGCCACATGGAAAATGCATAGAGGGAATGGTTCCCAAATTGGGTTAACCATGCCTGGGAATTGACTGGAGAACACTAGCTGGCCTAAGTCAGAACTGCACCAAGGACCACACTAACAGTTCAACAGTAGGTATGAATGAATTCCAGCACCCTGAAATGTTTAAATACCGGCATAAATGTAGCCTGTATTGGCACTTTCCATCCCCTGTCATTTTTTCCCCTGGGAAAGGGGGACTTAGCAGCATCCCCCCACAGAGGCAGCTGTGGGTACCTCCCGCAAGCACGCACTGCCCTCCATCTGTGGCACAGCTCTCAGCCACAGCACAGCTGACAGAGTTGTGTCTAGTAATATCTTCAATGAAGAATCTTTGCCTTCAGTAAGTATAAAAGATGAGTGTCATTTTTGGAGGCTGTGGGAGTGTCATGGGACAGAACTGTTTCAGATCAAAAATTATTATTGGAGACTGTGTGTAGGGTTAGAGGTTAAACATGAATTTGCATTTTATAAAACAGCTTCTCCTGCATGGACTTGTCAAATATTGACGTCAGGGTCCTGTGTTTCCCATGTTAGATGGATGATCTCACATATTCTGCTAAAGTAAGATTTTAAAAGCTGGTTTAGGTGCCTGCAATGTCACCAGGAAAAATACGGAAAATCCTAACCCCAAGTTCTGGCTGAAATAGTAAACAGGATATGGTATTTAAATCTTTCTTTTAAGATGCATTTACCTTACATGCCTTCTGTATAAACAACATCTGAGGTTTATACTGCATTAGGATCCTTTGTGTGTTTTTTGGTAAAAATTTGTGAGCCACATTTGAAGGTATTGGTTTTTTTCCCCAAACAAATATGGATGCCTGAATATACTGCTAGAGATTTCACTGAGGCAATTCATTAATATTCTGAGAAGAAAACAGGTTAGTCAATGCTTTCTTTAATATAAATGCCATACAAGAGAATATAAGACATAAAACCTGCATATATATGCTTGATATCAAGTTGGACACCCAGCAAACTAGTCAGAAAATGTAATTGCAGCAGGGTGAAATGCAGAAAAGTGGTCTGTACAGCCACAGCCTCATCACCCATGGGGACATATGATGTCTGCCAGCCCTAATCCACTCCAAAAATCAGTGCTGAAAAGGCCAAGTCCCTTCTGGGCTTTAAACAAAGAAATTAGATGCAGAAAGAGAACTACATCCATTTTGCAAGGATGAGTACTGGGTCATGGGTCTTTATATTTTTTTGTAAAGAAAACCTTCCCAAGATGGTTATTCTCATGAACAGCCAAAGCAGACATCCTTCTGACAATATAATTTGAAACTCCAGAAACATAGTTCAGGATCAATCCCCTGTTCACACACAATCTTTATTTACTTTGGTTTTGGGTTTTTGGGGGGGTTGGTTTTGGTTTGGTTTTTTTTTTTTTCTGTTAAGTTTTTTTCTTAGCTCGAATTTTACAGCACTACAAGAAAAAAATAACTCAGTATTGATCCTTTAAGGTTAAGAACTTGGTGCACTTAAATTATTCTAACCCAGAGAGTTTGAAATTTATAGTCCCTCTTGAACCTCCCTGCCTCACCAGCTTCCTTGGGAGGACCCTGCTGCAGGCTGCACGCCAACTGCAGTAAAATTTAAAGAGGTGAGAGAGAAACTTCCCAGAAAATATAAACATTTCATGGAAATGAAATAAGTCTTCCCTTATAGGAACTCACCTCAGCAAGCTTTAGATAAATGGAAAGGTATTCAGAATTGTAAGTGGATATAAAGTGTGGTGTTTTAGATACATTTGTTTATGAGCAATGCAGAAATGCATTTTGTCTTAAGATGGTAGAGTCAAACAGCAAGGGGCTGTCAGTCCCCCTCCCCCTGTCCCGAGGTCAGCAGCGAGCACGAAAGCACAGGCTGCAGAGTCGCTTGGCTCTGGTTTATGCCTCCCTCCAGGATGGATGGCAGCCGCACACACCTTCGCCCCCCGGGAACAAATCCCCCGCTTGCTGCAGCCACAACACTCGAACTCGTGACATCAATACACCCTGCGAGGGATCTGAAATATTCCCCGGGTTCGGAGATGGGAAACTCAGAATAATAGCAACAAACAAGGCACTGGTAAGTACTCTCCTCCTGTGTCCGAGGTCTCTGGCTGACACAACACAGAAGGCTCACATGGCTGCACAATAACAACAACTGCGGAGAGAAATAAAGAGTGAGTATTAGAAGGGCTGTAAATTCCTCAGCCCCGCTTGCTGGGCACCAGCTCTGGAGGCCTGCTCCTCTTGCAGCTTTCCATGACCCACGTTTCCTCAGAAATCTCACCACGTCTGCGGAGGGTCTGGGAAGCTGCTGGGAAAACGACAAGCTGGAAGCAAGAACAGGGATTTCAGAAGGGAACTTTTTGCCTGGGAAGATGCTGAATAATTCAGGTCCAGTGGTGGCTCAGAAATGTGAGGGGTTTGATGGACATCCAGCGCTGCTCTGTTTCTGAAGGTCTCTGTCATGACCTCAGAAGAAACCTGCCAAACGGATCTAAACATTGCTTTTCTGGCCATCCTTCTCACACGGCCAACCATTCATTCAACAGGGACTTACACAAAGATCATGGGTAAATACAAGGTCGGTGTGTGCAGGCCCAGCCTCATGGGCTCGCGGCCCAGCGGCGGGATGTTTGCTCGCACTGCACTCCACCCCAATCAGCAGCTTTTCCTTGTAAATGGTTAACTGACCCCTAAGTGTACCCACAAGAAACCATATGTTCACTTCTGTACATGCGCAGAAATCACAGATAACATCGTGCCTTTATCAGACTTGTCACACTTAATAGGAAATACAGGAAGGGAAAGCTGATGCACAAGATAAATCATGCAGTTTTACCAACTGTTCCCCAGTTTTTAAAAACATTTAGCAGACTCTCTGCAGTTTAATCCTTCTAAGGTTTCCCGTGTCGCTCAGTGAATTTTAACTCTGTGCTACTGCTGCAGACATTGTTTATGTGGATGTGTTTCTGCGAGAATGAACAGCAGCAAAAGGAGAGAAGTGATGCTGCACTCAAAAATGCCCTTGAGTATCACAGGACAGGTGCTCGGGATGTTTCTAATGCATAAAGCAAGATAATTGCTGTCCTTCAAATGCCAAACAGGGATATCAGCTAAGGAAGAGAGAAGGCAGAAGCTTCTGAAATACAGATCAAGCCAATGAGCCATGCAGTTTGGAGATGCCTGCTACTGAGATTTTGGAAGTTTCTGTCTAGGAAGGCAGCATGTGAGAATCTGTCTTTGAAATCAAGCTGGAAATTTTCTCCCTGTTTCTTCCACAGCTGGAAAAGCTCTAACTATTTTCCAGTAAACACACATACACATGCATACACCATGGCTGATTCTGTGGTAAAAGCACTGAACTGGGGAGACAACTGTGAGTTCTGCTGTGGGGCCAGTAGCACTCCCTCCATAGTACTGGGTTGATTACTTCAGGTTTCATTCAAATTTGAAAGAAATTTTCTGGATTTGACCTTGATTGCAGCTGACTTTTTCTCAAGCCCTTAATCTCTGTGATCCTTGGTTCCTGTTCAGTCAAGCAACACCAATTGTACTCACACTCCTTGTCTTACCTATTTAGCCGTGCACCTCAGGACAAGGGACTGCCTTTTCTTCTTGTGTCACAAATATGCAAAGACCCTTTTGTCTTGGTCAGGGCCCCTGAATTCTGCCAATAAAGGCAGATGATTTCCACTTGTGCATTATGAGAGCTGATTAGGCCATGAATCCCATGTTAACGACATAAAATAAAAAGAAGCAAAAAGTCACAAAGCCTGGCATTTCCACACTTTGTAACTCACTGGAATGGTTTCTGAGGTTGGATTTTTCTTTCCCAGTTGTTTCTACAGAAACATAAAAACCCGATTCATTTAGAAACTTAAACCCATGCAACATTTGTGCATAGGAAATACAAAATACATTCTGTGAGTATTCAGCTCAGATTTTTTCTAGAGGGTTTTTTTCTTTTTCCTTTTTGAATGTTTGTTTCTTACACACCAGCCAACCTCAGACAAGTCCTTGCTCAGCAGTTGAAAGCTGGCTTCATGTTTACTGACATCACTGAGAGTTTGTAGAAAGTTCTATTTATAGGAGTTTTAAGAAACAATAAGCAGCAAGCTTGAAGAAAAAGTTGTCAAAACATACACATGGAAAGGAGACTGCGTCACCCCACTCCTTCTGCATTAAAGTTTGGAGAATGATCCTAGGGAGAAGCATCACAGGCCATAAATCTTCATTTTAATCTTTTAGCCAAAAAGCCATCTCTTTCTAGTCAGTTAATAGCATTTTGACAGGGTGTGCAGCTGGATTTCTGTAAAAGTGAAGTAACAGATACTGCAGGAAGATTCAGTAGTTTAAAGGCAAAATTCTTCACACTTTGAAATGGGAGCACTGCTGTTGCAAGTCTGCTCTCTCAGAAAAGCTTTATTGTCCACAATTTATTTTAGAAGTTTTATGAGTGAAGTTACAGATCAAACAAGGATATCACTGCTTTAGCCAAAAGCAGACAGGCTATGGACAGAGGGGTTTGCAATGCCCCCATGCCCTCCCCATTCCTCGTACTTTAAAATTTAAACCTGCAGCCTTTTTGCAATCACAGCGCTGTCCCCACCCTCCATCAGGGCTCTTTCACAGCCCTCCCATCAGTCCTCATCATACCATTAGTCTTCATCCTGGGCCACGTCTGGTGCTGCCATTCCCCGCACCCTGGGCCACTACCTCCCAGTGGAGGCACAGCCCACACATGCAGGTCTCTGGAAGAAACAGGCATGTTATTTCCATGGCTTGAATAAGCTGTGCCTGTGTTGGCAAAACCCAGCCTGAGACCTGTGTTGGATGTTTGGCAGCCCTCCACCCCACCGGTGTGACCTTCCCTGGACAAAGGAGCTCTGCACCGCCAGGAGCAACAGAGAAGGGTGACGACTCCAGTGCCAGCAAATGGGTACGTGGACAGCCAAAAGCATGGCTATCAGGGGTCTGTTAAAGAATAGCAGCCTCAGCACCTGGACTACCCACAGATTCATGGCCAGAGCGGTACCTTTCCCCAAAGCTACAGTCAGCCCGGTCAAGTACACTATTTCTCTTGGCCTTTAGTCTATGCTTATGCTTGTGTTTGTTCATTTTCTTCACTTTTCTGCTAATGAGGTGGAGTAACTGGTTACCCTTGTGGGCCTTGCTGTACCCCCAGAGGGGTTTCCTGTGAGCACAGAGGACTAGACATGTATGGGTTCTCAGGAACATGTTTTAGCATTTCTGAGAAGTCATCACTTACAAATTCTACTGTGAAGGCATAGGCAACCCCTGAGTCTGAGTATTGCATGAGAGGGGAAAGAAGCCAGGGCTTGCTGTCACTGTTTAATGTATCTGCAGTATCCTGAAGGCATGCATGGAGGAGGCAGAGGTATAGCAGCAATGCTGCAGCTTCACTCTTTTTTGTGACATATTACATCCAGAAGAGAAAGAATTGCCTTGTAGGGAGCATAAATCAGGGGCTGCTTTCAGCTTTTAAAATAAGGTAAAGTTTGTATGAATATAATTATAGCCTCTGATGCAAATAAAACAAGATGTGACAGATACAGAAGGCTGCCACTACTAAGCTAATGCTATAAAACTTCAGTAAGTGACTAGCATTTGGCAGGAAGTTCAAAGCAGACTTTACTCTCCCCTGACATTGACATTGTGTCTAAGACATCTCTTTTTAAAGCTTTTTGCTGAATTTTATATACTTTTTAAAACAATGATTAGTTAGGATTGCCTTCAGCTGCATCATTTAAGCCAAATTTATTGATTCCAAAGTACCAAATAACTTTTTTCAGTCACCAAAAAACAATGGTATGCTCTTTGTGGTATTTGTTTCTTGACAGTGATGTTACATTTTCATACTACAAACATATATTCTATTTTCCAAATTTACACTATTTGAGGTTATTATTTAAATTCTCTCTAAAGCCAGTCTTACTGCATCTCTCTGAAAGACTGCTTCACTCTACATGTCCCACAGACAAATACATGGACTTCTTACACATACCACAAACATGTGTGTTCACCCAGCAGCACTGAAGAGTTCAGCTCCTCCACACCCTGAATAGCTCCCTGTCGCTACTGGGACCTTAAGACAAGAGGAGCTGTCCTGATCCCCCCTCAGTTTGCGATGTCCCCAGACCACTAAATTTGGAGTCTGAGAAGGTACACTTTGGGAAGAACTGCTATTTGCATGTTCTGGTCTTACAGTCTTCCCTCAACATCCATGACAGCCACTGTCAGAAACAGGACGACAGACCCAGTGGTCGTTAGTGCCTGGCTTCTAGGCAACTGCTCTGACCAGTAGCCTTTATTTCTCTTCCATTAGCAAGAAACAGTTTCATATGTCTTTTCATGTAAGAATTGATCTATAATGAGGCTTTTCAGAATCTGCAGCTATAAATTCCAAAGCGTCCTCCAGTTTGTTTTTTGTGTTTTTTTTAAAAGACTGCTTTCCTTATGTGTGTAGCAAAGCAGTGTTCAAATATGTGGGCAATGTTCTCTACAAGTGTGCAGGTTTCATAAATAGATATAGCAACATTATTTATATGCCAGGTAAAGTGGTTGGATCAGGTACACTATAACTAGAGGACTGTCCTGTTAGGAATTTGCAGGATTTAGGGATTCTGCTTCCCTCTCTGTTAGAAGTTACCCTACTGTTCCCCATTTGACTGCTCAGATACTCACCAAATAATCAATCACCATGACTTCTCACAAAGATAACGTTCTGAGCAAGAGTAAATTATAATGATGAAGTCTCTAAGGGAGTATTTAAGCAAACTGTAATTACAAAAGGTTACTATGACACTTCCAACTGCGTATTCCTTATCACCAAGTCTCCTACAATTTGTAACCTTAATTTATAGCCTCCTGGGCTACATTTGTCTTATAAGTTGCCAAATTTCTCTGGTCTGACCCCTAAAATGCTCAGAAATTAGGTTGCCTGACATACATTCTATGTTTTGTAAGGCCAGACGCTGTAAGGATCATAATCACCACTGCCATAGTAGTGGTTTAATAAGCAGGGATGCGTAATTCACGTAGAGGTGTGCAGCCATGGCTTGCATTGCTTTTACTTCAATAAATATTTATGTTGTTGGCACACATCTGCCCCTTGCAAATAGAGCATGGTGCTGGCTGCACTGGTCTTCAGTAGTATCTCTGTGCCTTTCTGTAACAGCTCGTTTTGTGTGGTAGGTGACCTTTACATCTCAGGGATGTTACACACAGGTGTGCCATGCCCTGTGATGCCATGTCAGAAAGGTTGCTTGTAGCGTTCCCTGCCCAGACCATGCCATCTGCATGCTCAGAGCAACATAGAACAAAGCACCAGTTTTTGCCCCCTAGGTGGGGAAATTCATACTCTTCATCCTGGGACAAGGTGTTCTATGATGAGCTAATTCCAAAAAGAAACCTTCCTTTTGTCACCTGGATGCAGCAACTCCCCACATCACTAAAGCAGATCTTTCCATACAGTGTCACGCACATGCTTCAGTGTCAGTTCTGCTCTAGCAAATTTCTCTGACCTGTTAGAATGGGCCCTCAGAGCTACACATGACACAGAGAGTGCCTACAAAAAGCTTTTGGATGAGTCACCCCCCAAGAGGGGAATTAGTGCCTTGATGCCATTCCATGCAAACGTCAGCTTTTGTGCTGCCAGGCTAGGAAGGGGGTGGCTGTAAATCTCTGATCAGAGTCAACTAGAACCACGAATTGGAAGGTCCTGCAGAAACCCATCCCGGCACCCACAGGCTTGAAGTTCCTGCTCTGTTGCCTTTACTAGTGTTAACCCTAAAGCCAAACCCCAGAAAGCAGGTGTCTCACCTCAAGCTGCAGAGCATAGTGGATGCAAGGAAGGGTAGGAAAACTAACAGCTTGCATGGGCCAACATGCTGTTTTAAATCTCAGGTATAATAGGAGCTGTACTGTTATTGTTTGCCTGCCTTAGGTCATTACAGCAAAAGCAAGGGTAACATTACCATGTGCAAAATAGTATACATGACATAAGAGATGGTCATACCAGTCCCTGCCATTCTCCTCTATCTCTCACTATTGCAGGCCATTTAGTGTTCACCTCCACTGCAGCTGTGAGAGCCATCTAGATCATGGCTGCTTTCACTCTAAGCAATATGACTTCCACCAAGTCATTTGCTGTTTTGAGCATAACAAATTTTTGCAAAACGCCTGTTTTTTCAACCCCACTGAAAAAGACTATCCAGTAACTTAATACTGGTCAGTGCCAAACAGTCTTCAGCACTGCCTGCTAAACGCCCCTCCCCAAGCCCCAGCACTTATTCTGGTCTGACATGACATCAGAGATCTCCTGAAGGAATTAGAAACAGGGTCAAAGAGTGACAATGGCAGCAGAAAACAGCCTTGGGCAAAGGAAAACAAGAAGATCCAATGCACCTGCAGCATGACAGCCAGCAACAACTTGCCCCGTTGATGCTGCAAAGGCAGAAGCTCTGGGCCAGTGCTGGGAAGGCCATGTAGCAGCTGTGGTTCACACTGTTCAGTGAAACAATTGATGCAATCAATTACTTTCCAAGAATGTCTTGTCTAATGAATCACTGGGCCATTAACCTGAACAGTCGTAATGTATATTCCCAATGTCAGTATTGCTTGAATAATCCCCAAGGGAATAATTAGAAGTGCATCACATGGAGGAATGTGTAATGCATTACTGGATCCTAATAAGTACAACGACCTGCTAGCATACTGTCAGTGATTTAGAAAGGAGTCAATGGAGGGAAGACAAAGAGGAAGAGAGAGTGGCGAGATGTATGGGTAGCCGATGTTAATACCTTGCTATGACTTTAGAGAATTTGTGTATCTCTTTAATGGCATTAAGACTGAAGATGTGAAGCAGAGAAGGAAGGAAGTTATTTAAATTCAATGTTCAGATTGTTTCTAGATATGGGATTTAGTCCTCCCTGTGTCTAGCCTACCAGTCTGACTACTTGCTCCGTATTTATTGTAGACACTGGTGTCTACATAATCCATACTTCAGTCATAATACTTCATACTTAGGTTCCTTTCTAGTTAGCCAGTTAGTTCCATCCTTGAAGCAACCCAAGCAGAGCTGGCTGAGAGAGAAGGGCGACGAAGCTGGTGAGGGGTCTGGAGCACAAGTCTTATGAGGAGCAGCTGAGGGAGCTGGGGTTATTTAGGCTGGAGAAGAAGAGGCTGAGGGGAGAACTTATTGCTCTCTACAATTACCTGAAAGGGGGTTGTGGTGAGGTGGGTGTTGGTCTCTTCTCCCATGTAACTAGCGATAGAACGAGAGGAGATGGCCTCAAGTTGTGCCAGGGGAGGTTTAGTCCGGATATTAGGAAAAATTTCTTTACTGAGGGAGTGGTCAAACATTGGAACAGGCTACCCAGGGAGGTGGTGGAGTCACCATCACTGGAGGCGTTCAAGAAACGTGTAGATGTGGCACTTCAGGACATGGTTTAGTGGGCATGGTGGTGTTGGGTTGATGGTTGGACTTGATGATCTTACAGGTCTTTTCCAACCTTAGTGATTCTGTGATTCTGTGAAGGGATACTCCAGGCAGTAATTATGCATGAGAAGAGGCAAATTTCCCTGCCTCTGTCCAGGACAGGCTTCTAACACTACCCCAAAAGCCTCCATTCACCTTTGTGCCATGCCACAAGGCACAGAATATTCATCCTCTATGCAATGTTTAAAAAATGATCTAAACCCCCGCACCTTTCACTACTACAAAAATCACAGTTAGGTGTTTTGGGAGTATAGGGCATCCAGAGGAGACATGACTGACTTCTCCAGAGTATGAATGGGCATGCTCTTCCCGAAAGGATGCTAGCCATGAACAACACAGACATGAGGCAGTTGACATCATCTGGGCTGGATGCCAGGGTCGTCTTTCTGGCATGGCTCAGCAAATAGATAGAAAGATGAATGTAATATAGCTATAGATGTAGCAGAATGGTACCTTAGTCTGTCTACCTCAGTTTCCCATCCTTATAAGCTATTATGGATATTAATATTTGTATAGGTCAATATTAGGGACCAAGCTAAGCAGTGTTACAGTCTGTATCCCTACATAATAAGACCTGGTGGCCACAGTAGGATAGAGATAGGGACAGCATAGGAGAAGATATGTTTATTTGAAAGCTTATTTGAAAATGGCAAAATGTGGACAGTGACTGGCAAAACTGACTGACTGGAGTTAGCTTCCCACCTAATAGCAATCGGAATATGGCAGCAAGATGCTATAAACTGTGATGGACCATGGAGAGAAGTCAAGTAGCACACATTTGAGGCAGTGAAGAGAGCCAGTGAAAGGATGAATAGAGAGCTCAGGTGAAAATTATCTTGGCAGGGTGGGGGGGGGTGGGGGAGGCACGGGGAGAAGAAGTCTAGAAAAGCAGGGTGCAGTATTGGAGCAGAAAATGATGACAGCTTTAGTAAGAATTTTTAAATACTAAATCAAGTTGAAACTAATTCAAAGAACAAGTGAATTCCTGCTATCTTTCCAGGTACATACAAGTCCGTCTGTTAGGGCAGCATCTTGTATCTGCTTTTTTACAATACAAGGTAAATGATTTTCTGTCATCCCATTTATATTACTTATGAGCCAGCTGTAAAAAATGCTCACCCCGTGCCTGTCAAATTCACCAAACTATTCAGCAAACTCAGGGCTACAGCCTGTGCGCATGGAGAAAACAAACTCACTGTCGGGGGACTGTTCCTGGCTCTGAAATGTTCCATGAACTGTACACATCCACTGTGTTTTCAAATGGTGATAGCAAAGTTCATTGCTGCTGAATGCCAGTACGCAGTTGGATAACCAGCACCCTGGTAAAGAAGCCTTATCCCACTTCCTCTCTCTCTGCATCACCCCCCACCCCACCCCGCATTTATTTAATTTCAGATCAATTAGATCAATATGATGCTTGAGCCAAAGCTTTAGGGCAAGCACCTGGCTCTGATCCTTCTGGTCCTCCATAACAAGCAGGATCTTAGAGGTTACTGTAGGTTGATATAAAGCTAAATCTCAGAGGGAGTTCCAACCCAAAAGAGCCCGTACCAGTGAGTCCATAGGATGAAGAATTCATACTAGCTGAATGTCCAGGGCACATGAAAGGCTCTCCTATCAATGGTACTGGAGGGGGAAAAAAAAAAAAAAAAAAAAGAAAAAAAGCCAAAATCGGAGAAAGAGAAAAAAATAAGGAGACATTTGTCAGCTGCTGAACTTTCGCCACCATGTCCAGGGGAAAAGACATGTCCTGCCCTGCTCCATCAGACTTGCTCTGCAGTCTCCTGACTGCTTATCTCAAAATGATCCGAAATGCGCAGAGATGCTGCTCTGGAACAATGAACACAACTTTTCCTTGGAGCAGAATGCTGTGTCTGCACAGGGCCTGCCAGCGATGCTGCACTGGCAGGGCCTCAAAAACTCCGAGGGGAACAACGTCGCCCACCCAGCCCTAGGCAGGGGGCATGTGGACGCTGTAGTGCACCAGTATTGCACAATAATAGGGGTGTGGGCAGGGACTGGAGGATCTGCATGTCCATGGCACTAGCAGTCACTTATTAGAAAATTAAGCTAAGCTGGCTCCTCACAAAATCCCTTTGGTGGAAAAAGCTCCCTTTATACACCTAAGACTGTGAGAAGACATAAATAATTCAGTCCTGTATCTTTCTTACTGCAGAAAAGATTTCAGGTAATACTGACGTTATAAGAACATAAAAACAGAGATATGCATCCACCATCCACATTTTTTCCTCATAAGGATGAAGAGTACATTAAGTGACCTTCCTTTCCAATAGGATAAGAAATCTAATGCCAGCTTAAGAAACTTAAAAGTTGTTAGCAGTTATATATTACTGGCAACATATTTTACACTAGGCAGCTATGAAAAAAAGTAATAAAAAATGCAATTAAATGTCTGAACTGTTGCTATTTTGGAAATTAAAACAACACACAGTATCCTTGCTGCAGCTTATATTACTTACTTATGACTTGTGCACAGTTATTTTCACCAGTTTAACCATGCTTCTTTTCCATAAAAGTGGGCTGTTAATAGGTCTTTTGGGAACCCTAAAAATAACAAGATCTGTAATAAAAAAATTAATAACACTGAGAGAAAACTCAAGTTAGAAAGGCTTTTTAGAGCACATTAAAGGTTCTCTTTAAAAAAAAAAAATTTGCAGAGAAACCCACCAGTAGTCTGTAGCAGGTAAATCCAAACTACCATTGCTGAGAAGTAAAAGAAGGGTAGTCCCATCTTCAAGAGAGTGTCGTGACTTTACTACGTGCATGACTGTGGTTATTGAGAAAACTACTAGACTCTCTGATGTTGCATTAAAGAATATTGTTCTCTTAATAAAATCATACACAATAATACGGGGTGCCAGTGAACATCAGTCATGTTTACATTATTTCTACATACAAATTCTTCCTGTACATGAGAAATTCTAAAGGTAACACTGCCCAATTCACTAAGCGGAAGGTAGAAGTCAGATCCATTTAAGTTTACAAATATTCTAAATGGAAAGTAAAGCTAAGGGAGAGAAGGAAAGAGAATTATACAAACAAAACACGTTACTGAATATTTCCAGTAGCATGCTGGTAGAATGCTGAATTCTGAACTTCTGTGGTTTCAAAAGATAATGGTTTGCTCTTCTCTGTTGCTCAGAATTTGTCACATATTTATCTAATTGGGACACTGGTGGGGGGGTTGTATGTAGCAGGACTACAAAGAGTTCTAAAGATTTTACTGTTTCTAATGGAAATGGTAAACTGTCTGATAAGGCAGAAAAGGCAGTGTTCCGCATATATTTCTATCCCAAATGGGAGACAAATTCACTAAAAAGGGTTATATTGATGGAAGGTGATGAAACAAATTTCATCAGAGTGAGTCTCAAGGTTACTAAAGAGCAATAATTAAAGTCAGATATTTTTAAATCAGGAAATCCAAATCATTTGCATACAAGCATTCAAGAAGAAATAAGTAAAGACTGACTTGAACTTTCAATGCTAATTCTTTCAAGAGGTCTTTGAACATTTGGCAGTCTGGAAGAAAAATAATTTTTATTTAGAAAGAGTATATGAAGTAGTCCAAGGGTTTGTAAGCCTGTAAAACCAGTCTTCAGTTTCACCACTATTTTGACAATGGTTGAAAGGTAGACTTAGAATCACTGCCAGCAAAGTTAAATTTATGGAGAATAATTCTGAGACTAAATCCATCTTTTTTCTACATGGATTGCTAAGATTGATACAAGTGCTGCTGAAAGAGGCTTCACTACAGTAACTGACTTGCTATAAGACAAAATTTTAATTTAGAAACCAAAAAACTTTGAAACAAAAGAGTATGCAACATGCAAAGTGGATTGAAAATGGCTAATGGATAATGTCAAAATGTGTTTGTTACTAGAAAAGCATTGCTTACTAGGCGTGGCTCTAGAAAGGAGCTGAAACTGTGTAAATTCAGGCTAAAATTAAGTCAGTGTTGGTTTTCGGCCTTTTTTTCTCCTTTTACTCTGAAGAAAGCTAAGTAACTTATTGAGAGTGGTAGCGGACTTTCCCTAACAGCACTTTTTTTCTATAGAGATAGTGTGTTCTTACTAAAATGAACTCTTTAGTTCCAGTGTCATGAGTTTCAGGAAGTCCCATATCTTACGTTCTGTGGGAGGTTGGAGCAGTTGATTGCCATGGTCCCCTACAATCTTTATAAATCAGTGACCAAGACACATGATTCAGCTGACCAGCAACACTGCTACCTGTGTTTCTTTTGCTCTGCAGCGTATTTTCTTAGGCAGACATTCGCTTGTACAGCAGTCCTGCACAGCAGTGCAAACATCAAGGACACACTCAGATGTGTTGTTCATGTCACAGAAGTCCAAAACATTCACACAACAGTGGTGTCAAAACACTAACTTCTGAGAATAAACCTGCACATTGCAGGATGGAGTTTGCTTGAGAGGTTTCTCAAATACTCTCTCATTCACAGTCCACCCTTGCTAAATTCTCACTTGTTCCAATATAATTGTCTATGAGACTGCACTGTAAACTGAATCTTTGGAGTGACCTGGGTTAAAGTAACCCTCTTCAAAAAACATGTATAAAACAAATTAATTATCAGTAAATAGAGCTAAATTAAGATTGCAATTGAATTGGGTAATTCCAACTTGGGTACCTCTCAGGGGCTACCCGAAAGCTGCAGTGTTACTTCCACCCCTTTTATCCTGACATAAACTGCTCCTAGCACTGGGGTTGGCTAAGGAGGAGCCATCTAACACTGGCTGCATTTGGGAAAAGGGACAGAGGAGAACGGTTTTCTGTTTCACACTACCAACAAGCTTGGCTGGCATTTCTCTGGGAGACTGTGGTAGCTCTGGGATATTAACAATTACTTTCCCACAGACCATTAATGCTTAATTCATTCACCTCTTTGCTGCTTATTCTAACCCAAGATTTCTGGATCTTTCTGGGGGTGTGGCAGGGGCTGATGCAAGCAAGCTGAATTATTTCCGCTGCTAATAAAAATTCTGACATATGTACAACAAGTCTGCAATGATCACACGTCCTTATCTGCATAGTACATGTAGGAGAAAATCCAGCAACCCTCGATGCATCTTCTAGTGTTGGAATTCATGGCTATTCCTGCTGCAGGTACTGTTGCTGCCTTTCTCAGAACAGAAAACGTGAGCAGGATATGAGACAGGAGCAAAGCTGGGAAGCATCAGTCAGTAGGTCTCCCAGTATGCCCAGAGGAACCAGAGAGTGAATGAGATGCACTTAGAGAAGTGCTGGAAGCAAAATTCACTTCAGGAATAAATCAGTGGCCATTACAAAATGAGTAATAGTCCAACTACTTTCCCATCTCTCAGCTGTTGTGGGAAACATGAGGCAGCTGTGGCTGCATTACACATACTTCTTGTGTTTGAAGATTATGAGGATTTGCTACGACATCCTCCATTAGCCACTGAAGCTAACAGTACTGAAAGCATACAGGGAAACCCATGCTCTTGGTGAAGCAATGAAGGTGCTGCACTGTTAAAACATGACTGTCTCATAGGAGGCTGTGCCAGCCCTCTTTGTCCAGCCATCCTAGGGGAAAGGATCCCTCAGATCCTTGAAAACATTAAAAAAACACCGTACAAAGTATCACAGAATCGCAGAATCACTAAGGCTGGCAAAGATGAGGACATACTCACACATGTTGTTCATGTCACACATGCTCATGTTATGATTATGATTATGATGGTTTAGTGGGCATGGTGGTGTTGGGTTGATGGTTGGACTTGACGATCTTACAGGTCTTACAGCTCCTATTTTTATTATTCATTATCCCAGCACCCAAAATGTGTCAGGCAACAAACAAATGTGAAAGAAAGTATTAACATACATGTTACCTGAGGGAGAAAATTTAAGGACTGCCATACTAATCCTGTTATGCAAGAAACTCTCTATGATTTGAACTTTATGACAGTAGGCAATCAGAAGTGCTTACTAAATACTAATTGCACACGAGGTGGCCAAACATCTGGGTTTATAGTTTTATAACGAAACATTTCTGTCAATGTTTATATAGTCCTGCAGCAGTGGCATCCAAGACCTGGATCTCTGACAGCTGATGTCAGCTTCTATGGACTCAGAGCAAAATGCTGGTACCGACAAAAGATTAAATGATCATGCGTTATTGAAAATTTCTCTTGCTTGCTTTCTATAAAGAACATTTTGTGTAGCTGAGAACTGCCTTGCTACATGGAGAAGCAAAATGGTTAACTAGTGAACTGACATCTGGTGCTCCGAAAGAGCCAAGAATGTTACTGCAGAGGTCACAAGGTGAGATGTGTAGTCCCCAAATAAAATGAACCAGGAGATTTCATGTACAGAGTATCACATTTCTGAGGTATTCTTGACATCTTATCATATACACATCACCACTGTTATAAATGGGTCATAACAGTAGTTCCCTTTGAATGCAATGCTTAAATATGCAGTATTCTTCCAACAAATTCCCTGGTATTGAAGAGATTTGAAAGCCATACATTTTTAAAGCAATATGCTCAATATGAATGAATGAGTCCCTGCAAGGTGTGGACAATGACTAACCAATGGAGACAAAGACATTTACACAATTTCTCCCACGTTTTTATTTAATTCTTCTATTCATCTACACATCTACCTTGCAAAACTGGCAGCAAGAGAGAAGCATCATCTATGGAAACTATTTTTGAAATTATGAGGATGTAAAATGTTCTTTGAGCTCTTGATGGTGTTTAAACAGGAGAAATATACTCCATGTGCTGCAGAGCAAAACCAGCACGTTGCAGCAAGACAAGCAAGAACAGTCATGGCTTCGTGTGAAGGCCTCGGCTGAGAAGCGTGGCTGGCAATGACGATCACTGCCTGCCACCCTTCGCCTGCCCTGCGCCTCCCCGTGCTCCATGGGTGTCTCAGTCTGTCCGACATCAATGGCTGTGCCCCCATTAATACCCCAGGTACTAAAGTAAAACCAGCAGTAATGCCACAAACACAAGGTGAGACACATTTGTTTTTTCTCATGGGGCAAATTTAAAGTAATATATTTAGGTTCTCATTTGGTGTGCACTGAGTGCAGACAGTTAGATGTCCTGGTTCTGTTGGTATATAGTAATTACCTAAACTGTGATAATGTAATCATGTGACTGAGCAGTTTGTCTTATTTAATATGGGTATATAAACACTAGGCTGTTTATAACCTATTTGCTGGAGACAGCCCTCAAATACCATCTAATTTCACCTTTCCTCTTGTGACTAATTGCTGTGCAGTCACAGCTGGCATTCATGAAGAAATGCCAGGAGTAAAAAAAACCCCTTCCTACCCTGCTGATGAGGTGCCTGAAAAAACTTTCATTGTGTGGTAAGGATCAAGAGAAGAGAGCACTCTTCTCTAGACAGAATAATGAAAGCAAAGCCAAGACTTGTAGTGCAAGATTATATTTTTCGTTGTATCAGCTCATACAATAGGGTCAGACAAGCGTCTGGGCACACAGCCCTTCTTCACGTCTGAAATAGCTGCATATGAGAGGCAACAGGCGAGAGAAATTCAAATTGGAGAGGAGAGGCAAAATAAAGCAAAACCTTCTCCTCCATATGATTCTGGCAGTCAGACACTCCATGTGTCTCATCTGACTTTACTTTGCAGTGCCGGTTTCTTCCTAAGCACTGCTCAGTGCTTGTCCTACCAGAAGCAACAGTCTTTAATATCTCTAAAGATGTGAAAGAAACCATGGATGCTATTTCTTTCACTGTTTAAAATCTGCTAAGCACCTGCTAAGCATCCCGTGAATTCTACAGAATGACCATGGAGAAAAGCCTTTCCTGTCCTCAGCTGCATTTGTTCTTACATTATAAGAAAGGATAAATGTGAGAGCATGATTTTCTGCAGGCTTTTTTGACTTCTCATTATTACATTCTCTCATTATTTCATCTCTTCTCTCAACAAAAACAAGTTATTTACAGTAAAATTGAAACCTTTTTGTTGCCTGCCTCTGAACTCACTGATCTTTGGATTGTATCATTTTAAGAATGAGGAGAGAAGTGGACAGAGTAGCCCTAGAGCTTGGATCCAAGTAATGCAATTATAACAGTTTTTAGTTTGTTTGCATATTTTTTATTTACCGCACTAAAGGCTGTACTTTCTCTGCATAATTTGCTCTCCCAAACCATCTGTTCTCCTTCTTGCCAGCAGCGAAAATATGTTCTCGCTCCTCTGTAAGTCTGAGGGCACCCAGGCATCCTACATCCACACTATCTGCACTTCCAGAGATTTTACTTTGCACTGACTCTGCAGACTTACTTGAATGCCACTAGCACCTGGTGAGCACTCCAAGAGTGCAATCCTGGTCTGAACAACAACATCTCTCTGTTGTGCTTTTGCAGCTATTTCCTCCACTGCAAGCCTTCTGTCACCAGCAGCAACAATGCCAAAGGCACCTTATCAGCAAAGTAAAGTTATATTTTCTCAAGAAGTATGTCAGTAGAATACTTCAAAGCCACATTTATTATAAAATTCGTACTTGATCCCAGATAGTGTCTCTTAGGAAGTTCATGTGTATTTGTTCCAAATTGTCTTTTTAGTTCAGTTGCTCTGTAACATTTTCTCTGGCATTCTGACAACATCTACTGACCAGCAGTGACACTACAAATCCAAGAAGTTATTGATGGTTTTATGAGTTGTAGCTAAGAGACAGCAATTCAGCTACGGTGTAAATAGCCTTCATGGGCCTCATAAAGTCACCTCTAACATCTGCTCTGCTTAATGCAAAAGGCTGAGGGGAAGCATCGCAGTTCCAAGCCTCTGTCACAGAGACAGGACTGGGGTACTAGCTGGCGATGACTGCCATACGATAGATACTCATCTGCATATGCCAACAGCTACCCTGAGTGTTGAATAAATGCTGGAAGACATGACAGGGCCATTTCAGTAGAATGCCAGGGATCAGCTTTAAATTGTAACATGACTACTTTTCAGGTTTATGATAAGGGAGACTAGCTAGAATTTTACTCTGCTAAAAATGTCTTTCTTTCGCATGATACCAACCACGAACCACTGAAGTTAAACTACACAGGGCAGTCTCCTTACAGCAGGTCTGAGGCAAGAGTGACCCAGACTCCACATTTTGTGAGAAAGCAATGAGGATTGCAGACTGGACTCTTTCACAGTGCATCCATCCATCACTGGCATACCCAATGTTTAGCAGAGCCTTTTTTTTTCAAGCTTACTAGCTGTTTCATTCTTGCAAAAACATTTCCAGCTCAGTAACAGCCTATACAGAAAAAAATCTGCTATATGGTTAAAACAAGAGCCATGCAGGAAAAGCTATTTTTCTAGCTGCAGTGTGGCAGAAGTCCTGTTGGTCACATCTGTAGATTTACCCAAGGTGAAATAATTGGTTAAGGAGGTTGGGTGCCTCTTTTTTCCACCACAGTACAGTCCATTTCCAACCCACTCTGTGCTAAGATCTGAGGGTGCAGATCCCTCCCAGTGTTTTGGGTTTGTACTGGGAGCTGGCTCTTCATCAACACTGCTTTTTGAATATCTATTGTCAACGCTGACAAATGTGCAAGTCTGCCTTCAAACAAGAACTGGAAATATTACTGGGATTATCTTGCATGTCAATGTCACTATCCAGTCACTTAACAATCACTAAAAGAAATGATATAAAATATCACTTTTTTACATAGATGAATAATAGAGTGTTTGTCAGTCACTTCTAGGCTGACTGAGCCCCTTTAACTCTCTGAAACTAGAGTCCTTTTTTTTTCTAAACCTCCCGAGAAAATGTTGACAAAACAGGCAATTTTCTGTAATTTCTCTGCGAGCTTCTGTCAGCACGAGAGGCAGTCAGAGCCCGCTCATTTCAGATAACACCACGGGGTAACCTTTGACATCCACCCCCTCACTGCCTTCGGAGGCTCCTCTAAGTGCAACAGTTGTGTCTTTCAGGTTGCAGGATGCAGGCCCACAATTTGGGCTCTTGTTCGCTGAAGGCAGCCTTTGTTTCCCAGCTGACTAAGAAGCTCTTATAAAAGGGATAAGAAATGTAGTTAATAGCTCGAGAGTGGCCTAATCATCGGCTGCTATTACCCCTCCAATATTAGGGAGGATGACAGACCTATCAATAACAGAGCCCCAGGTGAGGTACGGGAGCCGATAACGTGAACTTTGGCTTGATCTTTGCTCTGCTGAGCACAGCACTTATTTGAAAGAGAAGCCAGCATCTTTTTTTTCTTCATATAGTGCCAAAAATCATTCAGCTGAGCAGCTTTTGTTGTGTTTTTCTATCTTAAACCACAGTGATTTGACAAATTTCATTTATAAGCAGAGATGAAAACTTAAGAACTCTCCTATCAGACTATGTAAGCTGGAGATACGCACCTGTGTGCTTGTGTCCACTTACATGATAGTAAAATGAGGTGAAATGAGAAAGCAGGTCTCCACGTGCTACTCATCTTTATATACACGTGAGTGTGGTCACATATGTACACAGATTTGCACACGCAACATACGAAAGCTAAACATACAGCAAACGCATCATTATACCATCTTATGGTCATGACAAAACAAAAAACCAAGCAAAAGCTACAGACTAGTGCAACTGGAGATACTCTTGCTTGAAAACAAGGCTTGGGCACGCTGTACAAGAGTCTTGTTTAGTACCGCATAATCTCTGAAGTTATTAGCCTGGATCTGGTCTCCATACATCCCAGTGGCCAGCACCACCTGTTTTGGAGGCAGCGCAGGAGCTCTGCATTAAGAGACGGGAGAGACATCATATCTTTCTCGATCCGTATTAAATCACATGCTACCCACTATTTAAAGGTATGTCTTCCACAAGTGTCTTTGTCAACAATATACATACAGCTCTTGTTAAAACCTGGATATGAAGAGCTTCCTGTGTCTCTGAGCTCCATAACCCTGTGTGTGTTCAGTCACAGTGAAAGTCTTCCTGTTCTGGTGATAAAAGACAAGAAAGCCACGTCCCCATCCAGATTTTTGTCTGAGCTCCATTTTCTCATATCATTTTTGGAAGGCATAGATCACAGTGCTGGACTATCAGTAAGTAACCCTCAAAACCAGCTCTTACTAGTGCTCAGGGTACACTGCACCAAGGCTGGAAATGGGACCTCTACCCTGGCATCAGAGTGGGGAAGGTACATTTCAGAGTACATTTTCAGTGCTGCCTGGAGCAAGCACTTTTATTATGCTGTTTTTCCACTGACTGCTTTTCTCCCGGAGGCTGACAGTCAGTCAGGGATCTGCCCTCCATTCTACCCACACATAGAGGAGGTTATGAAGGGCTGTCAGCTTAGGGAACTCCACTTGCTTGGTATGGGGAAAAGGAAGAACATCTTTGCTTCTTGCACCCCAGGCTACGAAAAGAGGGAGGGAATCGGATTTTAGTTCTGGCTGGTGCACCTCCCTAACAGAGAGGGGACTGGTAGCAGTGGGAGGGGGGAGTTGAAGGTCTAGGGCTGATGAGAGGATAAGGGAGCCAGGGCAGAGTGGCGGACGTGATGATCCACCAACCACTCTCCTGGGTGCATTCTCTGCCCCCAGTCCAGAGGGGAAATTAGCACAGGCTTAGTTCCAGCCCTGCGGAAATTGGTGGGAGTCCTTCCACTGGTTGCAGTGTGCCTGGAGTCTGGGGCTGTAAGCAACTGTTGCTCAAGTAGCTGGTATTGGGACTAATTCACCTTTCGTCATGATACTGAGAAACCCACCATGCAAACCACAGAGTCCTTAGCAGGCAGCTGCATACTCCCATTACGTCGTACTCAGTGAAGCTTAGCATTTAGAAGAGATCACAGCTAAACAGGTTTTCTTCATTGTCAAACTATGTTTAGTTTGGTTTGTTTTAAAAACAAAAAAGATTTATCTTTAATCCTTTTCTTTTGAAATAAGGGAACCTTTAATATAGCCAAAGTGGATGCTCTTTTTAAACAGATCCAGTCCTTTGAGAATGGCTTTGTTTTCACCAGGTATTTAACTGGAGTTTTGTTACTAATGCTGGACTTATAGTAGCTAAAGCCAATATAATACTTTCCCGAAATATTACTCAGAAATGCTTTGGCTAATCTTTCCAAAGCCAAAATTCTTTAAAAAGCTAAGGGCAGAAACTCAAATGGCTCAGAGCCACATACCACAAAGTCTGACGCTAAAACTTTTTTTACTCTAGGCAAGTTCTGTGTTCTTAAAGTATCGTGACAGTTCTTGCATCAACTTCTTCTATGGCAGCCTTTTCCTAAGCATTGCTCATGACAGTCTGAAAAGCGTAAGAATTTATAATCCTAACACTCATGAGAGGATACAGTGAACAGATTGGGATCTAAACCCAAGGAAATGTGAGCCCAGGAAGGAATAATCCCTTTGAATGCCAGCAGCATGCGAAGGCGAAGGAATCACCCCAGCTGCACTCAGGGGCCCTCTGCAATTTCCTGGCTCAGAAGATTAAGCAGTTCTCTGTAGAGAGACTGCTCCATCCAGCTACTGCTGCCTTGGTCTAGGAGCATGAAGAGCAGTTTTGATCTCAAAGATGCAGCAGTTCCAGACCTTAAGGCCTGCTAGCAGCCGGGCCCTGCGCGTAGAGCGCACCAACAATCACAGCACTCGCCGGACACAGGAGTCCTATCTCAGCAGAGCTAGCCCCTGCTGCAGGTCCATGGCACCAGGGCCTCAGCAGGGTGCCAGGCACTGGCCGCTTTTCAGCTTTGAACCGGCCGAAACCCTGACATGCCAGAAAGGTTTAATACATGTGCCTGCATCAATGCCTGCCGCACCGCAGCAGCCTGGATGTCCCAGCCCCTTGATGTTGTCCTTGAGAATGATAGCAGGCCTGCAGTCTTGCCACGCACACAGCACGGCAAATTGCAAACAAGGTCTGGAGAAAGGCACTGGTTTTCTAGAACCAAGGACGAGCAAGATGCTGACTGATTTGGCCGTGCTTTTCACACGCAGTTCAATCAACATGCATCCTGGCAGCTGCCACATCTTGTCCAGCCTAGGATGTGCATCTGGAACATCCTCCTTTGTTTGCTAAACTCAGTTTGTTTTCTGTGAGTGAGGCAGGTTTGATACTTCCATTGTGCTGCAGCAATGCCATTAGTTATCTTAACTACCCTCCACCCAGAAATGACAATCCAGCATATCTCTAAATTAGCCTTTTTATTGAAATCAATAAAGGAGAAAACACATGATACTAAACTATTTGGTGGCAGCTTTGTTATAAACTCATTACTGGAAAAACAGCAATTGGACAGACCTTTAACCACCGGCATTGATTCCAGCACAGTCAGAGTGATCTATTGAGTTAATCAGTGAAGTTACTGCGGTTAGCAGTGTCTGTATGCTACCCTGCTTAGGACTCAGCCAGATGTCTAGAAAAACTTCCCATGTACAGGATAGTTGTAGGCCAGGTACATGTCTCACAAATGCAAAAATTACACTACCACCACTCCCCAAACAGACTGGTTTTAAAGGCAGTATTTCACATTGTAGAAAAACTAATAAAAAAATGCCTTTGCACAGCCCATAAGGTCCAGGAACACAGCACATAGTTGTAAAGAGCAGGCCCTGCACAAGCAGCTCCTGGCATACTCTGCAGTCTATGCAGTTCTGCAGAGATGTGCTTTTAAGAATCAAGCAGCAGTTTCAAAGGACACATTCATATAGGTGATTTTTGCAGGACTGACCCTTTCTGACCCTCATTGCCAGTGCCATGCCAAAAGTTTCAGCCCCTTGAACACTGGTAATCCTCAGAGCTATGTATCTAAGGAAAGGTTAACATAGCTTTTTTTCCTCCAGTGACTAGACTTTTAAGTTCCATTTGTGTTCCTCAGAATTCCTTTTTCATCAATGTTGCTGAAAGAAAAGAGACAGCATCAGTATTAATACAATGCTCTATGTCTCATTCCTGGCCTCATGACAGAATTTAGACAGTAAAACACTTAAAATAAGATTTGTTTCACAAGAAAGAATGAACTGAATTTTTGTAGGTATCCAGTATCTAAGAGCTTTAAAGAGCCAGCATCTGATAACAAATTATTCTTGCAGAAGCCTGGTATCAGTTAATTCCTAAATACATATTTACTTGCAAGCATTTGGCATCAAGCTGCTTCTTGATAATACCAGGATATGGCATGTGATGCCAAATCATTTTTCAACATTCTTTTTGGCCATGATGCCCCCAGATAAGCATCTTCTCATAAGCGTCTGTGCAGTTTAAAAATAACAACAAAAGAAATTCAGACAGAAAGCAGACCTATTGTATAAAGAAGAAATGTCTGAGAATAAGGCACATTTTTTGAGACACGTGACACAGAATTTTCTTTTTTCCCCCTCAGAAAATCTCTATAACAACAACCACAATTTAGAACTGAATTTCAAAGCGCTTCCAGCCACATGTACAGATTACGTGCAGCTGCTTTTCACTTGCTACTGGAAGAGGGTGGGACAGAGATCCTATCTCCCCGCAGCTTCTCAGCATGCCCTTTGGCATCCCGCAGGCTCGCGTGGCAGTTGGGTCTGCTGCATGCTCGAGACATGACTTCTGTCCATCACCAGTGACAAGCAGGGCAATGATATATTTGCCAAAGACACCATCTTGACAACAAAGATGCATGCTCCCCCCGACTGCTGTATTAAAGCTGAGCTAAAACCTTTTTGTGCTTTATAGATTTTTTTTAAAATGGATTTTCCCATACAGACACTAACTTCTTTTTACAGAATTTTGTGAGGCTACTCAAATTCACCCTAGGGAGAATTTATTCTATTTACTCAAATAAAAACCAACTATTTCCCTTGGGAACTTTCTGCAGGTTTCTCCATAGGATGAAATTCACTATTTTTACATGAAAACAAAGTTCGCTGTTGCCAAAGCTGTTAGGTTTGTTCGTGTTTTACAAAATAACTATTTTACATGACAGTAATAAATAGCATTTTTTCCAAGAAAAACAGCAAGCAATTTGAAGCAAATGTGAGAACATATACTTGTAAAATTTTCTAGAGCCCAAAAGCACTTCAACTTTCTTATACAGGAATAAATGCATATAACCTCAGAACGGCTCCTCTCAGAATGCCCTTTGCAGAAATATGGAAACTAAAGCAAGACAATTAATTAGACCAAAATTTTCCAGGAAGATTTCATCTATTTCACGGACTAACAAGGCACAGCCCAGCATCATAATAATACAATTTTTTTCTCCCTGTAAACAAAAAAGTGAGTGCCAATAGCCTCCTGGGCAAGACGAAAGGTTTTTCACAGAATTCTAATCGCTGCCACATGGTTGAAATTTCTTACCCATTTGAAAACACACTAAACTACACCAGTTGCTTTGGCAAGCCATCAGACAAAACCAAAGTTACAGGTATTCATGCAGCCACACAAAATTGCCTCCAAAAAGAGACTAAAGTTGATACTGGTAGAATAGGAAAACATGCAAATCTAGAAGCAACAGTGTAGTGATTTTCAACATTTGAGCTAGTAGAAGTGCATGTGCAAGAGCCTGGCTGTTGAACATAATGAGCCTCCTCAGCTCATCGAGCCGCACTGCCACACTCAGGGAAACCTGATAAGCAAGCACAGCAGTGCCACAGCCAGCTGCATACCTGTGGAAGGTCAGCAGTAATTTCATTTCCATGAACGCAAGACTCAAGAGACTGGCAAGTTGTTCTAGGACCTGTTTCTGGATAGGTTTCAAAGAAGGTCGTTCAGAATAGCCACTGTTTATGGGAGGGCTTTGTAGATTCATTCTGTGTGAGCGTCTGAGCTGCCTCAGCTTCCCCATAGAAGACAATGGCAGTGGGAGTCCCTCAAGAAAACTGAACAAGTTTTCAGCTTTTCAGTACCGTTCCTGGAGCCAAACTTTCAGCATTCATTTCAAGAATTCAGTCCAAGGGAGGGAGTGCCAGACTCCAAGTGCTCCGCTAAAAACTGTTCACATATTTTTTCACATAATATTTTAATGTGAAATCTATACATGGAAAATGACAGCTCTGCCACAAATTGAAAGAGAGCTGCTTCCCCATTAGCTGCATCTTAGCACTCTCATTCCTCCGCTCCATGTTAAAGAGCGCACCTGCCAGTCACCAGGAGAGTGCCTTGGACCACTGCGGGTGAAAACTGCCCCAGTGCCCTGGCCCCGTGCACTCCCCATGGCACTAATTGGGCTCCCAGGGAAGACACAAGCTCTGCTGGATCCCATTCCAAAATGCCAAACAAGTGCTGACTTGTTAGTACCTTAAAATTCTGTTTCCCTGGTTAAACTAATCTGATTTTTTTTCTTGTTTCAGACTGCAAACATCTGGATTCTCCAGGCTTCTGCTTATCATACTGAGTAGCATCTTTCTGCCATATAAGAGCTGCATGATACTTTTCCTCTACAAAATTCAAACTGTAATGGCCTTTACAAACATAATTTTGATAAAAAGACGAGTCAGGATTTTCAGCACTCTAGATAGCAACAAGTTTATGACTCACAGTCAGGTCTTATTATGACTAAGGGCTTTTCAGCCTATGGTACAAGAAAATCTTGCTCCCAGGCATCTCCATACTTTATTGTGACTGAGGTAGAGGTACTGTAGTTTTCTGGTAGCAACAGACAGTCTCTTAGTCATATGTCTTGTGCTAAGAAGATCTTTTTTTCTCAACCATCTGCCTTATACTGCTCCTTCTTCAAATTTTCTCCTTTCATTCCCCTGGCATTCAAAACTTTCAGTGAGATTATTGTTTCTTCTTGACTGTCTGTCCTGAAATGTTATTAATTTAAAAGGTTGATTCTGTATATCCTTAGTTCCCAGTGATCAAAATTGCAAGAACTTAGGTCTGATCTGCATCAGACTTTTAAACTGTGATGTGCTTTGGGATCCTCCAGAGTCAGAGCAGACAGACCATATCTGATAATACCAGCTCCTGAATGTCCTTTCCTCATGCAAAACTACAAAACTTACAATGGAAAAGAACTTTTTCTCCCCACTTTTTCCTTGAACTGTTAAACTGATCTTGTTGCTGAACATCAGTACTTGGCAGATAGGAGGTAAAAACATTTTTTCAGGCTTTATTTCATGCCTGAAAGGATGTGACAAGCAGTTAGTCATATATTCGTCCAGTATTCCCTTGGATATCTGGGAAATTTGGGAAAGACTGAGATGGTTTCCAAGGTTAGAAACACAGCCAACAGCAGAATGCTATACAACTTGTTGAAAAGTTCCTAAGCTACACATTTTGCTTTAAAATTATATCACGATTTTCAAGTTCCAGGATAGTGGCTTCTCTGGAGACAGTTTGGGGGTGTCATGCTTTGATCCCTCATTCAATTCGGAGGAAAGGAAACAAAAGGCAAGGAAAGGATTTTGTTAAATGGCCAAGTCCCCCTTATTCTCATCATACTGCAGAGTCAACTACATCCCATTTCAAAGTGAAAGAAAGGAGATACTGCTGTAAAGTGCACAGACTCCAACCCTGATTTAATACTGGAACAGGCTAATGTACTTATCGTGGGAAATATATAAATACAAAGCTTAAAATAGCTCACACAAGTGCACTGTAATGTGAAATGTATTCAGATATAAATATAAAAAAAATGTTTTGAAAATAGAAATTAGGAGAAACAAACAGATACCGTGTACTCCAAAACTTCAAAATTTTGGTCATTGCGTGATTTTTTATCATCGATCCCATATCCAGCAAAATTAGATTTACTGTCCTTGCTTCTTATGAAATTACACAGAGGCTGCTGCTTTATTCCTCTCCAGGACAGTAAAAAGCAATAAAATTCTTGCAGATTTCGACAGCAGGCAATTCAATAAAAGGCTATGTATATTTTATAAGTACAATAAAGACAAGTCTATAGCTGAATCATAAATGGGTTTTTGTTTGGTTGGTTTGTTTTCTGTAAGTATCCTTGTTGGAGTCTGTTTTCAATGCAGGTTGGTCTTCTCAACACATAGCCTTCCCGTTTTGGGGAGAAGCAGAATGAAATTTATATCTTTATAATGTATTATTTAAGTTTTGCTCAAGGGATTTTGCAATCTGTGTCTGTTTAAAATTTAAAGGTGTTGTGGAACTCAATACTTTCCTGTTCTTGATTAGTGCTATAAAATTTTACATATAATTTCTTGTTACATTGTAAAGTGTATCTATCTTATCATTGTGGCATTCCCTTTTTTATGATCAAACAATAAATATTTGATACATACATAATTATTTCCTAGACTTGCATCAATGCTCAGATTTTTTTTAAATTCTGTAATAATATAAGATAACATGGAGATTAATGGATTGGTGTGTTTCTGAACAATAGCGCTACAACAGATTTAGTGACAGTGCCTGTCTGCTGAAATATAAAATTTTATACAAATATAAACTACAAACCTAACAACATGCAAATGAACTGCCCCGCATGATTACAGATGTGCTTTTTTTTTCTTCTCATTTGAAGAAAGATATTCAGAAACGATGAAGAAGCTCCCTGTTTAGTCTCTAGGACAAGTTCTCCAGCACTGAAAATCAGTAAGAGGTTTATCTGAGCAGGGAGTGTGACATGAAAGCCCAAGCTTCCCGGAGAAGAAAACTTTTCTATGCATCTACATAGAATCCAGGGGTACCAGAGGTTGCCCTTCTGAGTAGCTTGCTTTGTTAAAGTCTGACTCGTACATCAAGGTACTACCTATTGTCATCTCGTTAAGATTAAATGAAGATACAAACTCTCAGATTATCTGAACACTATGGAACAGACCCAAATACATTTTTTCACCATCATTGTGCAGCTAAAGCCGTTGTTGTGCTTACTGTAAGAATTATAAATAAAGGTGTTTGTTTTGTTTACCCACAGGAGGTGATGTGGAATATCTCTGTCTTAAAAACAAATCAAGTATGCTTTGGAAAGACACCTATGTCAGCCCACCAAATGTCAAGGAAGAATTCCCTTTCAGTTGACTTATTAGAACATTATATTTCTCATTATAACAGAAAAAGTGTGAAACCCACCACCTTAAAAATAAATTATTTAAATTAATCACAGCAGGGAGTATAGAGGAGGAAAAAACCGACACTACTATAAAAAAAGCATTCAAGGGCAAAAAATTATGGCCTTTAAGCTCAGAATGATCAAGACATGAGTGGGGAAAAAAAAGAAACAAATGAGAGCTATGGATTTGTCTCAGATTTCTGTTTCCAAATTGTTGGTGGTTTGAAACCTACTCCTAGATACCATCCATATCAGACCTAGTACTCAGAGCTTGGCATGTAAGTGCTAAACCCTTCCTAAAATAATTGCAGCCCTCTGCTTTCTGCTAAAACCTGATGATACAATTCTCCTTTGGCATTGTCATTTTTCTATTTCAAGATGTGTAATTTGGTGACTGTCTATTTCTATATGTTTGTGACTCTGCTGGTTAAATGATAGGGGATTTTACATCAGAAGCATTAGACCTAATTGCTTTTCTCCTTTCCAAATCACTTTTATGTATTCAAAGCAGATATACCACTGAAAAAACACTGAGTCACACTAGGTCTATACATGTACCAGCACTTACGTTATCATGAAGCACAGCAGCAATTCAGGCCCAGATCCGGGACCGTGGGCCTTGGCAGAATATCTCACTAGCTTGCCTGAAGAAGCAAATAAAACAGAGCAATCAAACCTATACCTTGATAATTGGAGGACTTTTTACAACTTAATTAAATTTTAAAAGCATAATAACTGATAAATGGCATTTCGTCCCACAGCTGATGCACTGGGGAAAAAAAAGAGGACCTGGTAAAAGAATGGCGAGTGCTTTGAAATTGCTGTCTTAAACACAGCGCTGGGCACTGGGATGCATCACACACCATCTCCCCAGGGCAAGGGGGGCTCAGGAGTTCTGTTTCCTCCCAAGGATGGTTCTTCTGCTCTCCTCTGAGAGAGGACAGACTGACTGCCAGCACAGGGGCTAGAACACTACAGAGTAGGCCTTCAAGTACCATTGCAGACTGTTTTATGCAAGTTACAAAAGTCCTGTAGACATAAGAGCTTCTGTCTTTTCAATTGTGCTACTGCAAACTCACCTTTCCCAAAGATTTTCCCACTAGAGATGTCATGGTATACCAAATGCAGGGTGCTTGAGAGACAGCTGTTTCTATTCCCCTTTCAGGTAAAATTTCCTCAGAAGAGCAAAACTTGACTTCTACTAGAAGGCTGGTATAGAACTGGACTCAAAGCTCTCAGGTGTTCCCTGTGACTGAGCAGTGGAATGAAGGAGCCTCCTGCAGCATCCAGGGAGCAGAGCATCCAGCTTCCCAAAGGCCTCTGCCCAAGCCCTGAAACACTGGTGCTCACATCAAAGGTTTTGTATGTTGTAAAAAAGCTATAGTGAAATATTTCCTTAGCTATAGTCTTTTCAGCAGAGGAAATGCCCCATGTAATGCCTGAATCCCCACCTCTTGAAACTGCAACTGGCATAAAACTTGCCCAGTCTGTTAGTGAGCATCTAGCAGAGGCATCATCTGAGCTGGGGAGGGTTGTGTGGGTTTGCAGCAGTTCTAAAGTTACTCATTTTCACTGGACCAGGTCTTACAATGATTGGTCCAAATTCAGGGTTTTTATAACCTCTTACAAGTGCATATTTCCAATACTCAGACACAGATATGGAAACAAGTTGATGCTGGCAGTGTTACACTAAATTTCTCCTCATCATCAAATTTACCTTGGTTGCCTGTAGAGTACTCCGCTGCATTAAACAACTTGTATTCAGTGCACCTTAAAGAGCCAGACACAAGAGGAGCCGTTCCGAATAGGACAAACCAATAAAGCCATGCCTTAGCAAGAAAAGGAGGGGAAAATGGTGAAAAAAAGCAAATACAAATTCCTCTTCTATTAGCGACCACCAGACCATCAGAAAGTACTGTATATAAGCCATGAAATTATTTTCTTCAGGGCACTGATGAAAATGTGGCAACATATATCCAGTCTGACAGCTCAATACACCTGCCCAGATACAAATGAAACCTTCCATGGCTCTAACAAAGTACAACAGTACATGCTCTTCCTCTTTTTGTTTTGTAATTGTACATGAATTGCCTGTCTCAGATTGAAAAGAAATGGATCCTATGAGATGAAGAACTGTCTGTAATGACTGACACCTCGCACCAAAGGACACAGCTTCACAGAAGCACACGATTTTTCCCTACCTGGAGTTCAGCCATGGGTCTAAATTCCGTTAGTGAGAGATGGAGTGAACAATGATTTTTAGCACCAGTATTCTCTCTCAGCAGTGTAAAATAACATCAGTGCAACTGCATGCCAGGACACAAAGCCCTAACTCATAACTCACAGAGAGTCCAACTTAGTCCAGCAATCTACGCCAAGGAACTGAGAGTTTTAAATCAGACTGCCCTTCTGGGAAAATTAATTGGGGGTGGGGGTGTCTTTTTTTTTTTTTATTAGTTTTAAGAAACACTTATAAAGGATTTGATTCCGCAATGAGAGAATTTAATGAGTATTTCCTTTAAAGAGCTAAGCAGTTGGCAGTGCTATAACACAAAAGGAGTATTTCAAGTATTTGGCTTTGGAGATCACAAGCATCACACTTCAAAATAATTTATTTTGTACAGATATGGTGTTTCTATTTTCTAGTAGTAAAAGGAAATGCTTTACATTATTTTTGGGTGGTTTAAAAGTAGGCAAAAGCAAAAATTTCCAACTGTTCAATTCAATGTCAAGAGTGGCCAGATGGTGCCTCGTGGGAATAAAATAAGGGTCCCCTCAACAGCACAAGCGCCTGGGATGGTGCAGCCAAAGCTCTGGGAATGACACCGTTTGTGGTTTCCTGCTGGCCTCAGTGGGCCCTGGAGACGTATGCAACCATCAGGACTCAGCACATGAGCAGCAACTAGGCAACATCCCCAAAGGCTTCTAACAGCAGGAACAGCCAACAGGCAAACATTCTTTTAAATTAAGTTCATTCTTCTTAAAAAAACATGAAGAGAGATAAACTTATGAACCACCTGCAGCCTCCATGCAATTGGTATCCAAGGAATAATCAGTCTGTAAGTTGGGCCAGTTATTTTTTTATCTCTCCAGAAGATCCTTGGTAAGAGAAAGAGGCCAGCTGAGTTGCCAACCAGATTTTTAGTCAGCGTTCTGCTTCTTGCCTTCTCAGTGCATTCATTTAGTAAGCACCAGAGAAAAGAAAACCAGGTACCAAAAACATCCACAACAAAACCAACCTGGATGGGAATCTGACATATTTATCAAACATCCAATTTCTGAAAGATATGAACAGTATTAACACCACAGCCACCAAAATTAGGAGAAAGGAGGGAGGCCAAATATGTGCTGTCAAATATGCAAGCTCCAGTGCCCCTAGCTATGAGCAAACCTCTTCAGTTGGACCTCTTAACACAAACATTTCACTAATTGAAGCTGCATTTTTGTGTAATACTTTACAATTCTATTATTCCCATTTTAATGCTGGTTATAACAACTACTAGCCTTAGAGCCCTTGTTTGTGCTGCAATTAAAATGCAAAGTAAACTTGGACATGCTAGTAATAGACAATAAAACGCTAGCATTTGCTTTGGTATCCACGAGGCTTTTATATTTTTGTCATGGCTGCAGATCCCAAACTGAAGCTTCACTATTTACAGGTGTCTGGAAACACCAGAAAGTGCCAAAAATGGTAATATACTTGCTTATATTCATGAATTTGATGCAAACTTTTATAACTTCAGGAAAAAGTAAAACATAGAAAAAATAGTTAATGCCATTTCCATTTGCTTCCTCTGTAAAACAGAAATTTTGATTTAATAAAATAGCCTTGACCCCGCAGTTCTGCTCCTGAAGTCAGTGTGATCACATGGTAACTGCAGAACTGGCCACATGAAGGAAATCCAAAATGCTTTTCAGGCCACGCTCATGGTTAATCATAACTGGCATTGCAGGCAGGTTTTACCTATAAAAACATGATTTTTTTGTGAAGAAAATACAGGCGCAGGAAATCAGAAGGAGTTAGCAAAAGTAGCTGTTAATTCCCAAAATCGGGCAAAGCAAATCATTACAGGAGTTCGTGGCACAACAGTTCTGATGCCAACATGAGAAGTGAGTGCTGTCTATTAACTATATAGAATTACTTTGTCTGTATTTCAAATCATAATCATAAATTCCTCATACCACAATGCCCTTCTCCCACTTATTCCATCCACTGAGTGTGCTGCAGCCAGCTGCCATGTCTTGCATCCCTTTTTCAACAAATATGTGGGCAAGAACATCCTTTGTTTATTCATTACTCAGCACTATGGGATCCTGAATCTAACAGGGACTGCCAGTGCTAATTCAGTGTAAATGCTGAGCCAATATAATATTTCAGATCTTTCGTTGACAGCGTTATGCAAAAGAGCAATGTAGTATACATTCCTTAAACTTAAAGAAAATGCAAGACTTCCTAACTGGCAAAGAATCAAGTGGGACAGAGGATAATGTTTTTTTTAAAAAATCGTATTTAAGATTCTGTATCACATAAACATAGAAATAGAGATTAAAAAATCCATCTGAAGAAAAGAGTTTAGTAGCTTCCAAAATTATGAGGAAGAAAAAGAGGCATTGATTTTATATTCTCCACCATGATCTCAGAATTCTACTCCTTAGTTCAGAGCTATATCAGACAGGTATCCCATTCCAGCTGGCTTCTATTAGACAATGTGGAGTCAGAGCCCATTTCAAGGAAAGGATGGGAAAGCAGTCTGGCAGGTGAATAATGATCAGCACCTGACTAATTTAGCAGAGAATGTAGCAGGAGCTTTTAAGAATCTCACTGTGGCCCCAGTTTGCAGTATGAACCTGGCATTAGTCAGAGTATCTTCTGAACTGTGAGATTTGCTGGTGTGGGCTTCCTGCTGGGGAGTTACAGTGCTGTTGTAACCAGACGATGAAGCTTGTTGAGTCAGGTATCAATTGCATTTGTGTTGTTGACTCTTTACAGAAATCTGTCTTTTAAAAAGTGGAGTACATGGTTGTTTTCCTATCCAAATGCTTAGCAAAGCTACCTGGCAGGCCAAGCAAGGTGCAGAGTTAATACTATGGTAGTCTAGAGAGAAATTCCAAAATACATCCCTACAAAAGTGGTTTGTGCAATCAGTTACAGTGGAAATTAGATTACCCTTGTGGTAACACTCTGAGGCTGTACCTGAATCACTTGCCTACCAGTAGGGAGTACTTGACTCCCATACCAGGAGCAAAATGAATCCTCTCTCCTCTTGTCTGCATGCTGAACATGCAACAGGGACTGCCAGGGCAGCCAAGGAAGCCTCTACTGCTGTTTCTGCTACTGAAGGTTAGGCTGAGTTCTTTTCTGTTGTGAGTTTCTTTCACATGTGCTCTTTGCATCAATATTCACTTTTTGCAACACTTTGCACTTCTAACTGTAGGTTCACAGTGTCCTCTACACAGGCCAAAACATAAGCTTCAATTAGCTGTTTGCCATTTCATCTCTCAAGTACAGTTTATTTCTCATCAAAAAAAACCCCTATGGAAGGTGGCATAAACTTGCTCTTTAACAAATTTAGGGTTTTCTGCTTGCAAATAAGGAAAGAAGTTTTTGCTTCTGTTACCTTGACTGAAAGCAAATTGTATCAAAAGAATTCTTGATGGGTGGTGTAAGCAGCAGAACAGTACCTGGCTCTGCTTGTTTCAGAAGCACATATAAAAACACTTTCCAATAAACTACTTTTTTTTTCCCCCTCTTTGACTCAGACCTGAAAGTGTTGGCATCTGCAGCCAACATCTGGAATTTGGTCCAGAACAGCTGATACACTACCTGTTCTGCAAAACCATATGACATGATGTCTTGAGATAAGCATCCCCATTAGTTTGATCAGAAAGAATTTTTGGTCAAGCAAACAGTAGAGCAGCTAACAAAGACAACTTTCAGAAGAGATTACAAGGAAAGATAGGATACTTCAATTAAAAGCCATTTAAAATGTTACCGATAGCTTGATAGCCTGCCAAAGGTGGAAGAACCCTTTTCTAACCACACAAGGGCCTGCTTTCTTGATGGGAATTTTCTCTCTGACATACAAAATATTAAGAAAAAAATGTTAATCCAGTCTGTCAAAAGCACACGCAGCAACACTCTGCCCCAGGCCCCAAACCTCCCATCCGCTGTTAGCATGAAGATTTGGTCCACAAGCCTGCCCACCAGCAGCAAGGAGCAGTGCAGACCCAGCAATTGTCAGCTGTGTGCTGCAAAAATGAAAAAAAAAGGGGGGGGAACAGGCTTGATACAGACTTATGATCTATTTTGGGCATCAGCTGAATGGACACACTGTATAAATTTGAAGGCTTATAAGACTTCTTCATATTTTCTTTCTGATTTTTAGAAATACTGTAAATCCTGCACAAATTCAAGGGGACTGTAAGATTCCCAATGGACCAATCTTGTGTTAGACAAATCTAATGACAATATAACTCGAGGTATAGTGGTAGGGTCACAGTGTCTTAGCCTTGTGTCTTTAGTGGTTTAAGTGCCAAGTTAGGAAAAATGTCCATCTAGCTGGTAACTCTTCAGAGTTTAACTCTGATCCAAGAACTCCTTTTTGAGCATTTTCTATCATATTAGCATTAGATAAGGCTAACTATGAAAGTCTGATATAGTGAGGATCTTGTATTTGCCTGCTGTCTATTTCTAAACTGTGGGTTGAACATAGCCCTCTGCCACCAAGAGACACGATTAGATTATCAGGGTTTAGAGCCTGCCCTGAGATTGCTCAGGAAAAAAATTGTCATAGCTCTCCAGAACACTCTATGTAGGCATATGTTCTCAGCTAGCTGAACCCATAATAAGTTTCTGTTCACAGGAGCTGGTTCTCAATAAAGGAGAATCAGCTTTTAATGAAAAAGAGACAGATGCAATGAAAAAGGAATGCAAAGGTGTATGGTTTACAGAGGTTTCCCACCTACAAACACTGCTAGAAAATGCTGAAGTAAATGACATTACTTCTATACGTTCTGAAAAAGTAGAATATATTGCCTCTTTATCAATGAACATTAGGAAGACAATGAAGAAGATGGAGGATGAACTGAAAATACTTGCAAAAGTAGTTTTCTATAAAATTCTAGCTTTGCTATGCTTTTTGAATGCCCTTCTACTGTTCTCTTGTCTGCTATCAATTATGTTTGAAATCCCTTTCCAGTCCTCATGTACAAAATTTCCTTGTTGAAAACCCTTCTCAAAACCCCTCTGGTGAAGACAGCATTTGAGTATATGCCTCCTCGTTTCGGTAGCGAGAGGGCTGTTTCTCATTTTACAGGTTAGAAACTGCAGCTCAGAGAGGCTACATGGCTTGCTCAGGGCAGTCTGGTACAGCAGGGACTTGTTCAGCTCTGTTTGAGCTGTGGGGCCACTGCAGAGCAGCCTGCTTCATGCAGGTGGCCAATTTCAGTCAGAACTCAGCCCATAGAGATAGGGCACATAATTTGTCAGATTTAAACACCAAGAATACTTTATAGCTAGCAACTTTTACAGTCACTGTGGGGGAGGGAGGGAGAGGGAAGAAATTCTGCAGCAAGCTTAGACTCATTTTAGTAAATGAAGCAACATCATACAGGAAAGTGATTCAGTAGCACCCTCGAAAGATAACAAAGTTCACTTGAATTGTTTTTGGTATTGTTTGCAATTATCCTATAGGGCAATGGGAAATCAAAAACAGTAACAAAGGTGACATTAGAGAGATGTCACTTTTTAAATGTCAGCTTTTAGCTGTCACTTTGACATGTTCTTTTGTGTGAGCATGAAATTTTAAAGGGACAGTGTCAAACCAAAATGAAAGCCTGTAGCACTCTCAATCCTTTGTGCTCTCCCTCTGAGAGCAGTGAATAGTATAGGAAAAGCAACATAATGATCAAACGCAAGACCACTTTCCTTGCCTGCCATTTTGGCCATTTACTTTTTTTCACATAGTGCAGTTCCCACTGGAGACAGTTTCATGGTACACTGTGGAACATTCTGTCGCTTTAACATCATAATAATAAATGGTCATTAAAAACCAGAATGGTGTTAATATTTTATCCATTTTGATTGAGACATAATTCCGTGTCTCTCTGGATTTGTACATGTGATGTTTTATTTATAATTCCTACCAGCTCCATTTTGGACCTGATTGGATACTGACCCTATTTCTAAACCCCTCCATTAACCTGTCAATAATTTAGAATGTTTGCCCCAGTCCAGACCAACATCCATTTAGGCTCACATCACCCAGTGGGTCACTTCCAGATGGATACCGCAGAGCTCCCCAGCATCCTGTTGCAGCCCTCAGCTGCAGCAGCCGTTGGGCATCCCAAGCTAGAAATGCTGTCTGTATGGACAGCATGACAGGCCTCTGGTATATTCCTTTCCTTGTCCAGGTAAAGGCATCCTGATCTATTTACCCATTCTCACACAGAAACCACTCACTACAGCTGAACATCTTTGCCAGCACCCTCTGTGCCTCTTCAAGATTTGAGATCACACACAAGGACAGAACACCATGGTGTTTTCTCTTTTATTCTCTACCCATTTTCTGAGAATTTCCAACATCCTGTTGGTCATAGGGTTCTTGATTCTGCCTTGTGCATTAATCTTCAAAGACCCATCTATTACAATCTATGATCTGCTTCCACAGTATTAACAGTTATTGCGGAGTCCATAATTACATACGATTTGTTTCTCCTAATGGCTGCCACTTAAATTTTATCTCCATTAAATTTTACGCAAGATTTTATCACAAGTTGTTCAATATCATGAAGTCTTTCTAAATCACTTGCCTTTTGGGTCTTTTTTTTTTTTTTAAACCACCCTGATTAACTCAGCATTATCAGAAAACTTTGCCACCTCACTGTTCAACTCTTCTATACAATTTATAAACTGGCAGATGACAGATGCCTCAGCACAGACCCCTGCGGGAGACCACTACTGATTTTCTTCCATTAAGAAAAACAACCAACTATTTCTACCTTGGTTTCATATTTAAAGAGGTATTTATCTATGGGAAGGTCTGATCTCTTCTTTTGTCCCTTGCCTGCTTAATTTCTTTAAAAGCTTTTGGTGAGGAAGCTTGCCAGACGCTTTTTGGAAATCCAAGACTGTATTGGATTCATGCTCAATGACTACTTCAGAGAACATGATCAGTTTTGTGAGGCAAAAGATGCACTGAGTTTTCACTGAGACATATTTTTCTGTGTGTATCATAAACATTCTTATTATTGTTTCCACCAGCTTCCCGAATATGGACCTCAGATATATGGGTATCTAGCCCTCCAGATTTCTCCTAAACCGCCTTAAAATTGGTATCACATTTGCCATTTCTGTTCTTCTGATAGTGAAGCCATTTCATGAAACAAGTTGTAACTGCAGTCAGTAAAGAAATAATTTCATGTTCAAATTCCTTTAGAATTCTTGATAAAAAGTTATCTGGTTTTGGCAAATTTTTATTTTTTATTTCCTTTATCTGTTCTATAGCTCCTTCTAGGACTATAGGCATTTCAGATTGAGATTTTTTCAGTACATCCCTTACAAAACATGAGTGGAAACATCTCTGATCTTCACAAAAAATGTAGATGGAAAAAAAATAATTTAATTCTCTGCATGCTCTTGATCACTCATTGACACTGCAAAATCTATCAGCCTTCCTGCTCCTAGTGTATTGAAAAAGGGTTTATTGCACCCTCTTTCCTCAATGTCTTTTATTTTGACCTGTCTTATTGTACTTTGAGATCTAATTGACCTGAGTTTATGATCTTTTCTATTTTCATCTTTTGGACATGACTTCAACCTTTTGAAATTATGTCTTTACTAACAGCCTCCTTTAGTCTGCTGTTCAGCCCTGCTAGGTTTCTTCTGGACCAGTAGGGCATCTTTAATAACATTTATGCCACCTGGAAACTTTTTACCCTTTTTAAGAGCTGATTTTAGTTTCTTTTTAACAAGGGGGTGGTGGGGTGGGGGGGGATATTATTTAAAAAAACAAAAAAATCCTCCTGTTACAGATTTTTTTTAGTTTTAAGGTTCCTGCAAAAATGTGAAACACAAATACATTTTGGTCTGTGTTACAGACTCTCATTGACAATAATATTCTGACCCAGGTCATACACATTGCTCATTACTGAGTCAAGGGGCACATCTCTTCTAGTGGAATCATAGCTGGCTGCTCCAAAAGCAGTAGACAAACTTAGCAAAACTTAGCAACGGCATCACATCCTAATGTGTCATTTACTCAATCTACACGGCGGTAGAAGGAATCACTGATTGTTTCCTGCTCCTCTCAGACAAATTTCCATCAGCATGTCGCCGTCACTGTTACCATCCTAATCACACAGTGAGCAGTACACTCTGATGCTAGATTTTTCCTATTTAGATCTCAAATTTCAATATAGGGATTTTATATTGTGTGTTGAGACAACTTAGTTTATCTGATTTGATCCTAAGCTATTTTTTAATATATTCTGCGCTCATCTGTAAGTTCAACATTTTTCCAAAGCCATGTACAATGGCACTGTACAATGTTCCTCTGATATTTTTTTTCAACCGGGTTTCTAACACAAATGCTCCAGGGTCTCTCCTACACCTTGTGTCACTTGTCCCCGTTCTTATCTACCCATCTTTACTACTGAGGCCTTCTCTTTTCCCTACCGTGCCATTGTGTTAGAGGTTCTTCTTCTGCAGCAGCTGCAATATTATGTAATTGTTTCCTTCTCAAATTTCATCTGAAAATAGGTCTTTCCTCATTCAAAAATTCCTCACCCTACTGCTTATCATTCTCATACATTGCTTAATTTACTAATGTATTCTGATAATGACTACAAAAGACAACTTGATAATTGTGTTGTATTAAATAATCTTGTATTTAAGTTCTTATTAGGGTTCCTACTAATGTCAGAAGGATATGGACTTAAAATCTGTGAATGTGCACTATTAGACTTGAAAATACATGCACAAACCAAATTTTATTCAGATATAGTACTTGATAAAATGGGTATGATTTCTGTCTCAAAGAGCTCATTTCGTCCCTGTGGAACAGCATGCTCTCTCTTCCCTTCTGTGTTTTAACATGTTTTCTTGCTCAAGCTAAGTCAAAGAACATCTCTATTGTTCTAGCTTGGGTGAAATTTTAAGGAGACATAGGATGAGACTTCCACAGCCTGTGAATGTTCCAAATCAGCGTGATGCTGCTGAATACTAGACCTTGGCCATGCTCTGCTGGTGCTTCTTTGCCTTAGCAGTAAAGCGAGTGTCTGGTTTAGAGCTTCGGCAATGAAAATGGGAGGCAAATGCTGGTTCCCTTACGGTGCGAGAGCAGGACCCATTATAAATATTCCCAGTACATATTTTTTCCGTATGTAATATTTCTCCACATTGCTGCATTTCAGTGATGAGTCGAATCCAGCTGAAGTCTTTGTGGTGAATTCAAAAATCCAGAGATTATCGTCTGTTTTCTTTAAAAAAAGATTAAAGATTAAACATAATAAATACCAATTTTTAGAAGTTTCATTCTGAGGGAAAAAACACTGCCCTTGGGATTTATCGCAAGCATCCAGAGCCAGGCTGCTCTGGGGGGAAACCCGGTGCCTTCGGGGTTCACCGCCAGCATCGACCGCCGCGCTGGGCTGAGGACGGGCGCCCCGGCCTTGGCCGCCATCTGCTGGGCCAGGCCAGCCTGGCAGCCGATCCGCCCCGCCGCGCCCCCGCCCCGCCCAGCCTGCGGCCTTCGCAGAAAGGGGAGCGTGTGGCGCCCCTCAAACGGGACTCAAGCACGTCCAGCCTTTATTTGTCAGAACTAACAGAAAGGTTCTAGAACTACAACCTTCTGCAGAGGTTCCTGAAGTCATAGAGGTCCTATTCCAAATTCCCGGCCTTTCCCCCTTTAAGCTACTGAAACGTTGCCACCTAAAAGATACTTGGTAACTGGCAACAGACATGTCAGCAAATCAAGTTCCCTGACACGTAGCTTTATAGGCGCATATAATTGCAATTTCTTTTCCTCAAAGACCGTTTCGTAAGGAACACCAAGTACTACACGTGCAGCTAAAATTAAAATCATCATTATTTCCAGTAAACTCAGAAAATCTAAACAGGACAAGACTGGGAAGTGTAGAAAGTCACTGCTTACGCCAGATATCTCCAAGACTGAAAATTATTTTGCTGGATTTTCACTTGTAAAGAAGACTCCATCATGTTTTCTTTCAACTGAATGAGAAAATTCTGAAACAAAGTGGTACCACCCTTGCTTAGCTCACCAGTTTCTTACAGAGAAGCAACACAGGTCTTCTGTTGCACCCCTAACAACTGCAAGAAAAAGACATGCCATCTAGTACGAACAGAGGCTATACTTGAACTCCCTTTCTTTTTCTTAGAGAAAAAGTCACAAAGTGTCAGTAGTTTACTTTCCCCAAAATGCCTAGTATTCAGTTGCCTCTCTTACTATCTTAAGATACTGTCCAAAACTGTGTTAACTTTTTGTTTGGGGGCTTGGTTCCTGACAGAAATAGAGCAACAAATTCCCTCAATATGCTCGCACAGTAACACTACCGTGAAGGCCACAGGTTTGTTTGGAGAGTTCAAAGTAAATCTTTGATCTACCTTCATCCTATAAATCATTCTCGTGGAATCTCATCTTAATTTTGAAAAGTTCATGAATGTTCTCGTTGCATGGCCAATTGAGTGGTCTGACTGTAGAACAATTCTTGTCACGTAGCAGATCAGGTATCTGTCCTCAGCATGTGAAGAACACGAGTGAAAAGCCAGAGCCCTCCTAGGACAGCAGAATCAAGTACTGCTCTCTGGTGGTCCTCTCCTAGTAGTGCCTACAGCAGTGTTGAAAACATTGGAATGGAGAGCATCAGTGGAACAAAGAAAAAAGAGGACTCTTCAGGGAAATTTTGTGGTGACAATATTATTCTTATTGACTGCTTGTATTAGAAAATACATCAAATCCCAAATCAAACCACAGAAAGAAAGTCATCTTTCAAGCAACTATGCATTATCACAATGCCCGAGTGGCAAATGCATCTCTTCAGTATACTACATGTGATGTTGGCGACTTTCCTGCTACTTCTTTATTTTCCTATGCTCGGTTTTGCATTAAATTTGCTTTCTGAAGTAAGTGCAGCTAGAAGTGAACTGCAGAAACTGAGCCCCCTGATCATTGTCATTAAGGCCAGTTTTCATCCAGGATTCAGTAGATACACTCCGGGTAATATGGAAATTATACACAGTACACTGTATGGGTATTCTTTCAATTCTAGCTTAATACATTCTGGCTTTTCATCACTAAATCAACCTCTCAATTCTGACAATATAGATAGGACAATGCTTATCGAAACGTATATAATATACCTTAATAGCCAGACAAAAACAGCAATACTATTGGAGGATGGAGTTATTGCCCTTTGTATTTCTTCAATCATCATACACAAACTTTGCCTGAAGACTCCATAAGGAAGGTATCTGTTCTTCCTTACATGTTAAGTTTGGAGAATGATCTGGGAATGCAAATTTGCACTTAAACTTCAGTTAAAAAATGAAAAAAAAGAAGAAAGTCCATTAACGATCAAATTAAATGTTTAATTCCAAGTTAAATTAGAGCTCCTTCTTCATCATGCATGACAGTATTTTTCCTTCATCCTATTACTTGGGATAAAGCTACATGAATCTGCTATCCCTGACTTGTTAAAGCTCTGAGATGAACATTCACTGAAACTGATGGTAGAAGTTACGTTCTTGACCACTCTCGCTTTGACTCACTATTCCCCTCAATATAGCACGTAGTTACACACCCAGTATTGGTTCAAACCCCAATTTTCCCAAGACGCAAAACCAATTGCATCTTTAAACTAATGTCACCAGTAAGAGTGATGACAGCTTGTTCTGAGAATCTGAGAATGCTGTCCCTGAGCAAACAATGCAACACATCTTCCTTACGCCTTTTACACACATTCATGATGCTGCTGCCACAGCACAGGCATCTCTAAAGCTAACATACACAAAACATGCCATCACTCTTCTCATTTTGGCTTGGGTCCTACATGCCTCCTATCTTGCCTTCTAACTCATAGACGCTTTCTCCCTTTCTCAATCTACCTACTGGGCAGAAACCTGAACCTTGCGAAAGCTGGGGCACCTGGCAGTTTTGTCCACAAGAGGATTCAGCAGGAGCAGAGCAGCTGCCCCTACAACCCTCTGAGACCACTTTCACAGCTTCTACCTGCCTTGCTAGAGACTTCAAGTTTGACTCAGCTCTAAGACTGTTCTCGTGGCCAGTATAGCAACAATGCATAGCACTTCACGAGCAGTTCCTGAACCCTCTGTTTCCTTAATGGAACTATTGCATCTTTAAAAGAATTCTGCAGATAATATTGATCTAAACCTCGCATTGAAACAGTTTAGAAAGGAAGGAAAAACTTGAAAAAGGATGCACATTACCAGGATGTATCATATCTGCCCATCCTTATGTATCTCACACATACCAGTAGATTGAGGGCAGGCCAAAAAAGATATTTCCCCTCTGCCAATATGTAAGTGGCACCTCCAGTGTATATACAGTAACATCACTCTCTTTTACACAGAACAAATTATTAACAGTGATTTTATTAGAGATGGGTTTGCTATACTTTCATCTTGTGCTGCATTTCTTGCTGAATGATTCTTGGTTTGAGATCCTCAGGAAATCAAAGGCAAATGCCACTTTAATTCACAGAAACAGACTTAAAGAATGTGAAAAATAATGTATTTAGACTGTATGGAGAAGACATTAGGGATTCAGTCCCTCCTTATATATATGTGTTAACTCCCACTCAGAAAATTACAGGAAGTACAACAAGAGTTGTAAGAAGTAGTCTTAACTTTATTTTAAAGACATGTATTTTAATAAATAGAAAAGTAATGCCTCAAGGCATACTAAGACAACTAGTAATGTGGTAAAGGTAAACTTAAACATAAAATTTTATTGTAGATAAATTCCTACAAAAATGCATATTGTAATTTGTTACTCTTTCCCACAAAGCACATTAACTCGCCAAGGGAAAAAAAAAAAGGAAGCCGGACTGGGGAAGATGATTATTCTGCTCCAAAACGTACCTCCTTTGTTCCTTTTCAAAGCATTAGATTGCATTTGTACTGTGAAATGTGTAAAGTAACCTGCTTTTGATGCCTTATTGGATTGTGCCTATTTTCTTATGTAGCACAAACAACTTGTTTTAGAGATCTGGTGCTCATTAAAAAGTTAATGCTTTCCATATTGTTCATAAGAAATTACAGTGCATGTATTAGCCTCAGCCTTGAAACAGTATTTTTCAACAACTGAGAAATTTTGATGAAATGATAACGCTCTCTTTAGTTGCTACTACCAAATGTTAGTTTAGATTTAGTTTTGTGAAACTAATTCACTCTTTGGCAGCAATACCGTTTGGCAGGGCAGACTAGATGCCTATTGCTAGACTGTCTGCTTCCAGATAGGTGTTCAAAAATCACCAACTGTATTCAGAGACCAGTTGAAGATGTGATACCATAGTAAATCTCTATTATCACCTATTTCTCCTCCAGGGGATTCCAAGAATATTCAGTTCCTCCTGGATTTCTCAGCAGTACTGACATTCCAAAGGACTGGTGCTCCTTCTCTCATTTTATTGCTGTTTGTAGCAACACCTGGTTTTGCCAGTTGACCATTACCTTTTAGGCTAGTTCCAATTTCACTATGAAATTCCGGGAGCCCAGTGTGTCAGGAGCCTATCATGCGGCCTGACTGAGACGCCCCCCCAGGCTGGTGAGTACAATGACCATCCCTCACATTCACAGGCTTTGCAAAGACGTTTTAAAAACAAGACGTAGGTGAAGCGCCAGGAAGGCCCTGAAGGTCTGGCGCAGGGAGGGCCGCGGGACCTCTCTGACCAGAAGGTCCTTTCGTCAGGGACGGCCGCGGCTCAGCTGCCCGCCGGCGGGACGGGCGCAGGACTCCCTCCGGCAGCCCGGCGGGCAGGGCGCCGGGGGCCGCCACACGGACGCAGAGGAAAAGCGCAGACACCCCGCGGCCACCTGCGGGCGCGGTGAGCGAGGGCGCCGCCGTCGCTGCAGCCGCCCGCGCGGCAGCGAGGGGCCGCGCCAGGGCCCCACCAGGCTCCGGCCCGCCGGCGGCCGCGCCGCCCGGCGCCGCCAGCTCTGCGGCCTCCCGGGCCTCAGCGCCTACAAGCGGCGCCGCTCACGGAGGCGGGGCCAACAGGGGGCGCCACCGCTGTCCGGGTAAGATTCGCGTCCGGTCGTTCTGCCGGCGCTGACCGGCCCCGGAGGGAGCGGGGGCGGGGACGGGGACGGGGACGAGGGCGTGGGCGAGGCGGCCCGTCGCGGCCCCGCCTTCTCGCGCCACCTCGCGGGCAGGAAGCAGAAGGGCTGACTCGGGCTGTCATGTGACCGGGATGCGGAAGCTCGCCACAGGAAGGGGGGGCTGCTTCCGGCGTCGGCCGGGTTGGTTCGCGGAGGTAGTGCCGGCCGCACTGAGCGCAGAGGCCGGGGCTGCATCCCGCTATGCGAGAGACTCTGAGGCCCGCAGGTGAGACGCTGCCCGCTCATGGCCCGCGGGAGGCCGCGCTGCCGTCGGGCCTGGTTCCGTGGGCCCGCTCTGGGGCGAGGTGGCGAGTGAGGCCTTCCCTTTCCCCGCCGCGCCTGAGGGCTCCCGCGCCGCTTCCCGGCCGGGGCGGCTCTCCTCGGCAGACCAAGGAGCCGCGGGAGGCGGGTGCTGGACCCGGTCCGCTCTTAGCTCTATTCCAGACAGAGCCGGTTGGTGGATCGGCCCGCCGCTCGGCCGCGTCGGGGGGCCGCCACTGGGGCCTGGCCGGGCCTGCGGCCGTGGTCTGCAACGCCTTCCGGACAGGGCCCCACCGGTGCCTCTGCGGCAGCTGATACTATAGGGTTCTGAGTTGCTGCCATGGAAGGTGTAAGAGATTAATTTCTTCAAAAGCGCGATGTACGGGAAATAAAGTAACTACGTACTAGCAAATTACTACGTAATTTTATTTTTAAGCAAGTAATATGTGCTTTGTATGTTTCACTCAGCGTTGCAGCATGGAGACTAACTTTTTTTTATTAATTGAAATAGAAAGACTTCGTTATGAGTTGGAATAAAGAAAACGCAGAAACAGAGCAGATTGTAAAAGGAGGAAGTGAAACCTCTTCGGAAAAGCAAAGTTTTCTTGATGTGTATGGATTTACTAATAGAAAATATTTTACTTATGTTTTGATGGCTTTGGTTTTCATGAGAACTTAAAATATATAAAAGTCTGCTCCTACCTGGAATCGTTTCTGAGGTGGCATGCTGAGTCCTTGCTGAAAGATGGCAGTTTAGACTAGCAGTAATTATATAAGGTCTATAGACATGTTTCTTTAAATTTCAGTTGAACATATCCTGAAGCCTTATCTTTTTTGTAGGCGAGTATTGAAAAATAGTCTTAAATCTGAGAATATTCTGAGAGGAGGTAAAGAACCGCATCTGCATTAAAAAAATCTGATTGTTTAAAAAAAGTAGGTCTTTTATAATGTACACTAAGTGTGAGATAACTGTTTGAAATACTTAAATAACGTTGTCAAGTTGTTTTAAGCAAAATGAAAAGAAAAATTAGTGATTGAACTGGTAGGCATAATACTCTGTTACTCTCTGGAAAAACATCGGTAGCTAGTTTAGTCTCCTGAAGTGGATTGGTTGTATGGGTACATAGCAGGACTGATGGTTTGAGGAAAAAAACTGAGGAGTACTGAAAACAGTAAATTTAAAGGTACTCTTCTGCTATTACGTAGGTGACAACTTGAAGATCAGCTGAACTGCAAGCTTTTCAGAGATTCTTTTTTCAAGGAAGTAATTTTAAAATCCCGCTGTTTCTAATATTCTGTTGGATTTACTAAATTAAAAACCATTCAGACTACTGAACAGTTTATATTGACAATCATATAGATTGTTCTTGGACTAGCTGAAAGTGGTTATATAACGCTAGGTTATAAATGTAGTACTATTCAATCTAAATTCCACATTTACACTTGAGGAATGACAGTTTGTGGTAATTCACATCTGGTGAGTTGATTACTGTCCCTAGACTTTTTATTTCACTTGAAAGGTGAGGAAATAATGCTATTTTCTGTTTTGCACCTTCATGTGAAAATTTCCATATACTTTTGGGAATACATTTTAAGAAGCTTGTTCAAGGATATGCATAATAATTTTTTGCTTGTCAAATACTTAAAGCAAGCTGTGAGGGCTGAAGGTGAGGACTCTGGGGAGTAATGCTTTGTGATGTAAAGGGCTTTCCTCTTTCATAACAGTGTTAGTCAAAGTATTTGGAAGCAGTGGTGTGCTAGACTTGCAAGTGTTAGGCTGTTTCCTCAGTTGATGCATCTTAGTTACTGTCTCAGCAGAATGTAACTGCTCAACTGCTCACCCATGATTTATGTGAGGCAGTATTTGTAGGAAAACTGCCTTGTGCCACAAAGTGTTTTAACAAAAAAAAAAAAAATTACGACTGATTCTCATCTTAGATATGAGCATCCCAAGGTAGTTGGTAAACACCTTTTCAGTTAAACAATTGTTTCAACCAGTAAACCAGTAACAATTTATGAAAATGTAAAAGTGAATGTGACTGTATATGGCAAGTTATGGTGGTCAGCTACAAAATTTTTAGTCACTTGACTGTCCTCCAATGGGAGCTTTATTCAGTCATTTCAGTGCCTCCCACTACCCAGCATTGGAAATTAGTGTAAGATTTGAAGAAAGGAGGAAACTGTGGTCAAAAAAGGTACCTTTTTTCTTTTGGCTATGTTGCTGTGATTATTTATGGTTACAAATGGGTTTCGTAACAGGTTATTCTTCCTAGTCTGTCTTCTTCAGACACCTTCATGAGATACTCAGATTGATACCATGCTTCTAGTGAAAAATTAAAAGGAAATTTAAAAGCATAATCTTCACAGTTCTGGAGAAGATACCAGTTTCAATGTTTACAAGGAGTTTGGGCCAGTATTTATTGAAAAGTCTTGATGGCTTTCTGACTCCCATGCCCTCTTCTCTATGGAAACCCTAGTCACCTTTATGTAAGATAACAGTGAATAATCTGTGTTCACCTATGCTCCATATGCTTGTCATCCTTTTCTAGCTCTGAAACTTTGGAGGCGGAACACTGAGTTTTTTGGGGAGGGGGGGAGAGTTTTCAAGAATATGAGCTGGAAAACAGATCAAAATGGTAAGGAAGGGATTAAGTAACCATGAGTTGTTGATTAAACATTGAGTGATTTATATAATCACTCCTGTGTAGTCTGCATCTTGTAAGCAAGCATTGCTGCTTTTTCTGCCCTTAGCAGTCATACACTTGTGCTGATGTGCCAGCATTTTAACACAGTGCACCAAATGAACAGTTATCTATTGATGGCTACATAACTGTATGGAAAGTACTATGGTTATTGTACAGGCTGTCTGTAGCAGGGATTCATAATCCTATTTCTCAATTCCATATTTCCACAAAAGTACTTTAATTTCAGAGTCCTCCAACTGTTTGTAACGCAAATTCTGTTTTTGCACCATATTAACAAAGTGCTTTTCTGTATGTATATGCTATCTGCTAATTTACTAAGTATTCTCCCTCAGGTATGCAGCTCCATCTGTTAAAACTTTGACACTTTCCCACTTAGGAGAAACAGAACTTGACAGAGGAAAACTGTTTGCTGCTCCACGGCTCTTCTGGAATTCCGTTGTATTCGGTGTACACATTATCAAATTGAAAAATTGCACAAGTTTAACTTACTCAGGCAGTTAATGTTGGTCTTTCGTAGTTGCATTTAAATTTTTGACATTATTTCTAATGATAATAACATGCAAATTTATCTCAAATTCAATTTAAATTTTAAATTAGACATTTTAAAGAATTGTGTTACTGCTTACAAGACTGTTAACTTTGTAATAAGACGTCTGGATCATGTAGGAATACAAACATTAAAATATGTGAGCTCTTAGCTGAGCGTCCAGCATATAATCATTGGCGTTGTTGCAAATATACAAGGTACATGCAGAAAAAATTCTGTGCAGCAGAGGTATCGCTTTTCTGATCAACATTTTAAATTCTGTAAGATTTTTCTTAAAGTAAGGAATGTTATAAAAACATCTGAAAAAGCTCAGAATTAAAAGATTGAATTATAGTCCTGTGACTGTACAAGATGTTGCTATTCCACCTTTCAGTTAATGAAACAACAGGAGAGTATCGCTAGAAGAGTCATAAGCTTCATTCTCACTAGGGTTCTATCTGTGCTGCCTTTGTCATTGTATGAATCAATATGTTGGCTTTTGAAAACTTCATTTGAAGTGCAATATTTCATAAGAGTACAGTTGGCCTTTATTGGGGGATCGATGAGATAATTTTGTTGGCAGTTGAAATGCAGAATCTTTCATACGCTGTTATAAATGCTGGGACATCCTAGAGTTATAATCTCATTAAATAACTGTTTTTATTATCCTAAACTCTTACTTGAAATGCTTAATCTATCTCAGCTGGGTAACACGCTGTTTGCAGCTCCTGCTATAGTTGATGAGTCCTCTTGGATAGAAGAAACACACCAAAATGTGCTGGCATAGCAATTTGTGGCCTCAGTACAACTTTCAGAAAAGAGAGAGATGAGGTGGGGTAGGAGAAATAGAAATACAGCAATGGCATAGGTTCCAGAAAATGTTGGGTTGAGTTCCATATGAGTCTGCTTAAATATTATTTGTTAAAGAAAAAAGAAAAAGTGTAGGAGGAAATGGAAAGATCAATACTTTACTAAGCAGAATTTCTGATGGTTGTTTTTTTTTTTTTTTTTCCTTGCAGCTCAACACTAAATTTGTAATGAAATGGAGTCTGGATCAAGCTCTTTTCGAGTGGAATTTCCAGATTTTTCTAGCACCATTTTGCAGAAGTTAAACCAGCAGCGCCAGCAAGGACAATTATGTGATGTGTCCATTGTAGTTCAGGGCCATCTCTTCAGAGCCCATAAAGCTGTTCTTGCAGCTAGTTCACCTTACTTCTGTGATCAGGTTCTCCTAAAAAACAGCAGGCGAATAGTCCTGCCTGATGTGATGAATCCCAGAGTATTTGAAAACATTCTTCTGTCTACCTATACAGGTCGGCTGGTAATGCCTGCTCCAGAAATTGTTAGTTATTTAACAGCAGCAAGTTTCCTTCAGATGTGGCATGTAGTGGATAAATGCACTGAAGTGCTAGAGGGGAACCCAACAGTTCTGTGTCAGAAGATGAACCATGGCAGTGACCATCAGTCCCCGAGCAGTAGTAGTTACAATGGCCTTGTTGAAACCTTTGAACTTGGCTCTGGAGGACAGACGGAATTCCACAAAGTGCAGGAACTAAGGGATGGCGAAAATGAAGAAGAGAGCTCTAAAGATGAACTGTCATGTCAACTGACAGAACATGAGTACCTTCCCAGTAATTCTTCAACAGAACATGATAGACTTAGCACTGGAATGACAAGTCAGGATGGTGAAGAAGGAACTAGTGATAGTGCAGAGTATCAGTATACCAGACCTATGTATAGCAAACCCAGCATCATGTCTCATAAGCGGTGGATCCATGTGAAACCAGAAAGATTTGAACAAGACTGTGAAGGTGTTGATAATCCTTATGATGAACACCAAGTTTCTGAATCCATGAATGCCATTCAGGCAGATCATTCAATCCAGTCTTCAGGTGTTGAAGACTTTCATATAGGTGACAAAAAGATGGAAGCAGAATTTGATGAACAGGCAGATGAAAGTAATTATGATGAACAAGTTGACTTCTATGGCTCTTCTATGGAAGAATTTTCTGGTGAAAGAGCAGATGGAAATTTAAGTGCTCATAGACAGGATCTTATGATAGCAGCAGGCTATGGTGAAGGCATTGAAATGGCTACAGGAATTAAAGAAGAAACATCCCTCACTGGATTCTCGCATGCTGATAAGCTGTATCCTTGTCAGTGTGGTAAAAGTTTTACACACAAAAGTCAGAGAGATCGGCATATGAGTATGCACCTTGGTCTTCGACCTTATGGCTGTGGTGTCTGTGGTAAGAAATTCAAAATGAAACACCATCTTGTAGGCCATATGAAAATTCATACAGGCATAAAACCATATGAGTGTAACATCTGTGGGAAAAGATTTATGTGGCGGGACAGTTTTCATCGGCATGTGACCTCTTGTACCAAGTCATATCAAGCTTCTAAAGCTGAGCAGAGCACTACTGAGATGAACTAAGACATTAGTGCTTACATTTATTTAGTAGAGTAAGCAAAATAAACTAATTATGCAAATAATGTCTGGTACTTGCTATTGTAAATTCTCATAAAACCCCAAGTTTTAATGATTATGCTGGTATAAGCAGACCAAACTTTTATTTTATTTTCCACAGTATTACTGCAGGTGTTCGATGCATGAAGTGCAAATGGTTAATCTGAAAGGTGCTTGTAAAATGAGGTCTGTAAGGTCTTTGTGACATTGATTGTAATCACAGCAGTATTTAGAAGCTCTGTTGTTTTTCTAAGTCTTCTAAATTAACAGTAAAACCCAGCTCTAAATTGACCCAAATCCTGCAAATACTTACATGAAGCGGGAGTTCAAGTAGCCCTGCTTAATGAAGAAGAGAACTAGGTTGATCAAACCAGGTTATATGATTCTCATTCTAATGGAAAAAAAATTTGAATTCCACCTCAAACTGGAGCCTGCCAACATACTTAACATGCATCATTAGATAGTCTACATCATTAAATAGCCTTTACTGTATTGCTTGATGAAAGGCTGTGTTAAAAATGGTTTGGCTTTCCTTTATCTGTCTTCCATATTTTTTATCCATCTTCAGTAAAACAAATGTTGTTTAATTTTGTGCTGATTTCTATTTAGAGTCTGTAAAGCACTTAAATATAGTTGAGCACTATATAAACTTCAATCGGTATTAAGTATAATTTGTCTTTGCTCCGCTAGGGTCTAATGCTGTATGAGTCTTGGCTTGACTTGATTTTGATTGCTACAGCGTGAGAGCTTCTAGAAGTGTATGTAATAAGTATGTCTTGTACAAAAAAAAAAACCCAAACAAAACTAAGATGTAACATTTGGAACTTACCCAAAATAATCAAACATTTAAACTGTAGTTTTCTGCTCAGATTTTTGTGGCTTACTACAGTAGCAAGTACCAAACTCTGTGGATTCATGAATTGACTTTTTATTGGTACAAAAACTTCTTTGAGAACTTCTATCTAGTTTTAGAAACCTGCTTTAGGAAAATTATTTAGTCATTGATAGATATTTATACTTTTAATTCTTTACTCTTTGAATAGTAAGAACTATAATACAGATTCTTGGTACTGAACTACTGTGACTGGTTACATGTGATCACAAGCAGCCAGAGTTGTTTACCTCTTCAAATGAAGTTGCTTGTGGAAAGAAGTAGAAAGTATGGTATTTGGCTCTATTAATGGTACTGCAGAACATGGTACCATGCTCATGTCCGAAGTCTGGATTTTTGCTGGGAAAGCGGCACTTCTGCTTCATTAGGATGAGGATCTACATGCTGGGTTCTCATTCTTGGAGATAGATGGAAAGTGTTTGTAGTTCTGAGAGATGCTGCCAGCTCTGCAGGTAGAGTGAATGCATCAATTGTAAAGGTGGCAACAGGATTTTGGGGTTGAAAGCTTAATGCAGTCCTATGCAAAAGCAATTAACCCTTCTTTGTAGTTTACTGAATCATATTATAAAAAGGAAAAAGTTAGAGCATACATGGACATCACCTCTTTCTATTATAGTCTAAGTACAGTGCTGGTAACATGGGGGGGAAAAAAGTTAACCAGCATTGAAGGCGTAAGCCTGTCTGGCCCCAGTTTATGTATTAGATACTGCAATATGCAGGATAATGTACTTAAACAGATGACCCTGTATGGTAAAGCAAAACCACACAAAGATAATTAGTATTTAGATGCTTTTTTGAACTCCCAGTTATGAATTGTCTTAAGATACAACCGAACTGTAGATATAACCGAACTGTATCCTGAACGTCTGGTACAAGCTGGGGGTTTACTACTCAGTGGGCTGTAATTACTGTAACTTCTTTTCTGGCATTCTACTTGCAAACTTTAATTTTTTTTAAGAGGCTCTTAATTCTTAATCTTCTAATGCTTCAGATATTTTTCATAGGGAATTTTGTTAAAACATATTCCCAAATATGGTGAACCCATTGCTGGCAATGGGCATGAATGGTCAGCACCACAGAGTTCCTATTCTTAGCACTTAATTGAACTCTACAGTATACTATGGTGGCCATATAAACCCTTGTAATCAAGGTAACTAAACAGGGATTTGCTCACTAACACTGTAACCTGCTTAATGTATAGAAGCACTTTGTAGTTTGAAAAAAAAAAACCATAAAACTTTATAAGTATGTTTTTTAAACTTAGAAATTATATTCCCTTTATGGTTTGTTTCCACACTGCTAACACTGTCTTTTTAATATTAAAAAAAAAGAAAAATTATAATGCTTGCCTGTTTACATGAGTGTAGAGGAAAGGGTTCTAGCACTCAGTGGCCCTATTTTTCCATTCTCCAAGGCCTTACTACATACAGGGTGTCATTTCTGCAAGTACCATCATCACATTTGAGGGAAGATATTCTCATACTCATTTCAGGAATGATCATGTATATTACATTAGTTCTCAACCCCTTTCAAATTGTCACTTCAGTGTTGCATAAAAAGGTTAAGGGTGCCTCTTCCCATTTAACCATAAAAAGGCTGGTCAGAAACACCAGGCTGAAAACCATGGTCAAGCAAAAAAATATTTCTGTTAAACCCAGACCGTCCTACAGAGCTGCCAGCAAAACTGTTTCTTTTACCAGCTTGGAATGACTTTTATATGGGACATTTCAAAGTTAAACATTACTCCTATTTGCAGTTAGATTACTTTGAAATAAAGCTTTAAAATAAAATGTACTGCGAGAGACACTTTAAAGGTTTTATAACAGGTCCAGTAGATCATATTATAGAACCATGTCCTTTTTTAATGACTTAGCATGAATAGTAACTTTTTAATATTTGCCTATTACTGTTTTACCCCATATTATGACATTGTCTTGAAAGTCCAACAGATGTTGCTCTACTGATTTTGTAGCACTTGGCTTTCTGATGTTAATTTACATGAAACCAATTGATTGCAGGAAAATACTGATATGTTTGTTATGAGATCTAGTTGAGAGGATTGATGATTTAAGGGAAGCTTGAGATACATGTCTAAAATCCTTACTTTTGCTTATCACAGGCAAAACAGTTGACTTGCGGTGTTTTTCCTGGATTTAATTTATTGCCCTTTGACAAACGTCTAATCACTGATTCAGGTATTGGGGGGAAAAGATAACAAAAAATTACTTAAACACTTAAGGAAATGTCTTTCCTCCCCCTTCCTCAAGTTCAACATAAGTCTAACACATCTCCTCCCTGCCTTTGTAGTCTGTTTCCCTTGTTTTCACTGAGAGTTGCACTTGGTCTGTGCCAGTTCTTTTAGTGAGGTGACAGATCATGCAGGAGGTTGGGCTCATATGCATACTGGCTTGTTTGACGCTCCTCATTTCTTAGTGGGTGTCCTCTGCTGCTCTGGGCTGGTCAGTGTCACTGCTCATGGTGACACTGGGCCACGGCCCCTTCAGAGATGTGCCTGTTCCAGCTTGGGTCTCCTGTGGGCCTCAGTTACTTCAGAGGTGTACCTGCTCTGGCATGGCTTACCTATAGGCCAAAGTCCCCACAGAAGTGAATCTCCTCAGGCACGGAGCGTGTCCTTCTGTGAACATCTCTCTATACATGTCCTCAGTGTCTTCTCCATGTGTTTTCACAAGAGCAGCTCTTCAGTTTCCCCTCGTGTGTTTCTTCACCAGGAGTATCTTCTCCTTATGTGTCTCCCTGCACTTTTTGCTAGCAGCTGCCACTCTTTCTTAAATATGTTTAAGCAGAGGCACTGAGCACACCCGTCGTTCAAATTTTGGCATGCAGTGGATTGTTTACATCAGTTTCAGTGCAGGCTAGACCCTGTTTTGACTAGCGCAGGGCAGTTCACAAGGTCTTGCCACATGTCACCCTTGCAGCCCCCTGCTACTGAAACCCTGCAATTTATGGCCAATACAGTTGTACATAGTAAACCAAGATACGCAGATACAGCTTCTATCAAGCTCTTAATCTTTGCTAATGGAGTGGTCTTGTTCAAGATACAGGAAATTATTTCTTGTTTGTGGGGAGGAAGGAAGCAATCCATATATGTATAATATGAATGCATATGTATATGATAAATTTCATTAATCTTCCCTTAAGCTTCATCACCTTTAATGATACAGCTTAGAAACATTTGTGCATTTTTTATATTGCTCGCTGTTGGCTGTAGTGAAGTGAACGTCTCCTGAGATCGAGAATCAGTGTACACACAGGAGGCTTTCAGAATTTCCTGCTGCTGTGAAGCCATTCATTGTCCTATCAGTGGTAAAAACACTTAATGATACTACAGCTAAGTTACTTTTCATTCCATTTTGTAACTAAGATGTTAATTACCATGGAATCTGTGTAACTGCCATTCTGAAAAATTCAACTGCTAGCAGGGTTAAGATCTCTGCTTAGGTGTGTATCTGACCCTTTTGAGAGAGAAGCTTCCTATTTCACACACCGCTGTTGGGGTTTTTTTTGTTGTTTTGTTTTTTAAACATTACCTTGTTTGTTTTATGGGTGAGCAGGTAGACTGTAGAAGGTACTGTCAGTACAATTTTTGGTCTTAGGTTTTTTTCATCTGAGGTGTTTCTGGGTTTGAGAAACTTCGTCCTGTACCAAACGCAAGGCGGATGATCAAAGGCTGATGTATTTGGTTTCTCTTTATAAAAAGAATACTTGATGTCCCTGTATTATTGAGCCTGAAAGAAGGGAGGCACGTCAGGTCTTGTAATCTCAACACTTTTGTGCTGGTGCCAGAAAGGTGACCTGTCTCTGAATTATGAGAGCCTACTCAATATATTGAGTATCTTGCTTTAACAGAACCTTTCTGAAAACAACAAAGGAAAGTTGGGGGGTTTTTTTCATTAAAATGCTTCATTGGATAGCTAGGCTTCTTTAGCTATAAGCTGTAAACTGTCAGTGCCCTAGGGAAAGATGCTGGAAAACAAAATGGTATATTTTTAATGTGATTAAATTGTAAGTTCCGATTTTTTGCTTGAAGCCTGTGTCTGTCGATTGCTGCTCCTTTTTTTTTATTATTCATGGGATTCCATATTTCTTCCACAAATGTAACTGTTTATGCAAGTCAAGTGAATCTTCCTTAATGAGCTATAAGTTTTTATTCTAAACAAGTCATTTATAATAGTAAATTTGCATATCTTGATATTTTGTGAGATGTTATGCCTGTATTGCAGAGGTTGGATAGTTTTGTCTATAAATATTGCTGTCCTAATTGTACAGCATGGTTTTAATTTAATGTTACTGTTCAATATTTTCTTCTTATAGAAGAGTCCCATGCCCCTTTTTTGTATAACATGTTTTAATAAATGTTATCTGTCAACTTTGTAAATGTTTTCTTAAGCTTGAATGAAAGGAATGCATGTCTAATACTAGTATTTAATATTTCACTTTTGCCAAAACGATAAGTGCTCAAACAAAAATACAAATCCAAAAGTTGTTGATATATAGCTTTATTAAATATATGAAGAAAAAGTGTATCTAGTAATGTGTCTTCTTGAAATATTGAAAATGTGCCAGCCTAGCCTAAGAAAATACTAAACTAAAAACTGATTTTTATAACACAGTAGGTTCATGAATTTGTGGAATTGGGCCCATTTCTTTGGTGCTTGGGTAATTAGTTCCCATGTTGGTCCAAATTTATCAAACAGGTTTTATTACCACTGTTTTTTGCAGAATGGTGATCTCTAGAAGTTACAATACAGAATGTACAGGCTGATAGGAAAATTCCAGAACGCTCACTTCATAGTAGCAGCAACTGCATGTCCAAAAAGCCTGCAGGTAAATTTGAAGTAGGTACAGATAACATGTAGATCTTTTTCTTGTCTAAGTATGAAATTTCTTTCATACTGTGAAAAAGTATTCAAGGTTAAGTTTCCATTATATTCCTGTGAGGATTCCTCCTCTCCCTGACTAAATTTAGGTACTCTTACTGAACAATTTACTTTGTCCAAACTCTATCTATTCAGTCCTCATGGAGCTGTCATAGCTGATGCTTCTTACTTAGCAAGCATTAAGCGTCTATCTAAACAAAAAATGAGCTCAGTCTCCTTTAAAGCATATTCAGCTAATTCCTGGAGAAATCAGTATTTGTGTACCACACTCCTCAGTCTTCAGCAGCTTTAAATGGACTACGGTACAAGCAAATTCATTTCCTATTGCTGTTGGTTACACTTACTGAAGGCACGTAAGAACAAGCCCAAAGTATTCCGTCTGTTCAGAATTAGTAATTTGATTTTCTTTTATAAAAGTGAACAAATACCATTTGTGAATCTGTTATTTATGCCCTGGTCAGGATGCTCCCCCAGGCTGCTATTTTGTCTGATTACCATTCAATGCCTAATTTCTGAAGACTGTCTTCCAGATGTTTGATAGGGAGAGAAAGACACCTCTAGAAGGCAGAATGTGGTGGTAGACCACATGGATATCCCAGCAGAACCTGCTGGCACCAGCCACTCTGACTTTTATCAAGTGGTACATGAACTGTCTGGTAGAGCAGTGAATCGTTGCCCTGCATAAACTGCAAGCATGTGCAGGATAAGCTCAAAAAATGTGTGTGCTTGCTAAAGCAATTTGTGTAAGTTGTAAGGACAGTGTAAGACAGGTGAACTTTTAAATTCCTCACTTACGCTGCTTAATAAAGGTGGTAGTTCAGAGTTGGGGGGCGTTCCTCTCCCAAAAGCTTCTCTGTGCACAGAGATGGGTGTGCCATCTGAAGTGTGCCTGAGACTTCGGGACAAAAAAAAAATTGTCTCAAAATGCAGAGGATGGTGCCGTTCCAGAAATGAGTACTTCTGATGTAATGCTAAGCTGTTCATAGTGATCGCTAACGCTTTTGTTTTTATTTTTTGAAATTCTCCACTACTGGTACATTTTTTAATGCATGTTATGCTATGAAGCTGAACACTGTGAGAATTCTAGGAACGGATTCGCCTGTGTACGCACCGACGTCAGTTACAGCTTAAACTCTCTTACGTCTTCGCTGGGAGCCGTGCTGCAAGGGGGACTTCAACCCTCCCCGGCCGCGCTACGAGTCCCAGGTTCAGGGGCGCAGAGGACGCGGCCACCGGGAGCGCGTCTGGCCCTGGGGGCTGCGCACCACGCGCCTCAGCCGCAGGGGCGGGCAGGCAGACTCCTGAGCCGCGCGGCCGCCCCCGGGCGAGGGCTCGGCTCTGCCCGCCGCCGCCGGTGCGAGGGCACCCGCCCGCCCCTCGTCCTGGGCGGGACGGCGGCTCCGCCCGCTGCCGGCGCGCGTCACCAGGAAGCGGAAGTGCTGCCAGCAGAATCAGTTCCGGGTGCGAGTAGCTGTGGGAGCGGGCGGGAAGCGGCGGTGGGAGCGGGCAGGAGACGGGCCGGGACGGGCAGGTGACCCGCCATGTGAGAGACCCTGACAGCTCCAGGTGAGCAGCGGGCGGGCCGGCGCGCCGCGGCGGGCGCCCGGCCCGAGGGCCGAGGCGGCGCTCCCGTGCGGGACGGAGGCCGTTCTCTGGGAAGGGGGTCCTAGCACCCTGACAGGCCCCGCAGGGGCGGCGGCCGCGGGACGGGCGGCCCGGACGCCGCCCAGGGCTCGGCTGCTGTCCCGTGCCAGCGAGCGACAGCTCGGATCTGCGAGCGCCCGGCTGCCGTGGGGGCGGGCCGCCTGGAAGCGGCGACAGCGGCCCTGCTGCCGCGACCGATCCCGGCTCGGCGGGGTTGCTCTGCTCCCAGCCTTGTCTTGCCAGAAGCTGTCGTCGTGTAACCTGAGTCTGTGTCTCTAGTGTAATTTTGCCTGGTAGGGAGGGCGAATGCGTGTGTGTCTTGGTCTTCTGTTAACCCTAACGAGGCATAAAGTAACTGGCACCGTGGGCTTGGCTGGCTGAAGCGGGTTGAGACTGGTACTGCATGTAGTGTTATTGCCAGAAGTCGGTGGGCCCTTCAGCTGCTGCTGTTAGAGGAGTGGGAAGTTCTAGTGAAACCCCAGTCTCTGTGAAGGCCCTTCAGAATCCCTGCAGGTGTGCACAGCACACAGGATTGGAATTACTTTGGAATAAACCAAAGTTGAGAGTGAATTTGGAACAAGCCTGAACAGTCTCAGAAACACTGATAATGGGAGAGCCTGGTTGCCAGAAAAAAAAGGTGGCATAGGATTAGCTGCACTACAGCTGGTACATGTTACAGAGTTCTCAACATCTGGAATCAGGATGTGCCTCTGCTTCATTGCCAGTTCAATGAGAGCTACAAAATGTTCGGTCTATCAGAAGTAACAGACTGGGAAAATACTATGAAAATGTGTTCTTCAGAGCTACTTTAAATCTACTCCAAAAAATGTTGCTGATATCTGGAGAATATAGCTACTTTATTGCTTAAAAGAAACATTGGAGCTAAAAAGTTACAATTTGATGAAGAGTGACTTAAAAAAAAATAGTAGATGGATGAAAACTCCTAATACTAACCAAGCATTACCTTGGTAGCAAATAATTTATTACTATAATAGCAGAAGGTAGAAAAGCCCTCTCCCCTTCCTCTCCCTCCCCACTTCTTAAATATATATATTTATATATATATTTATATATATATATATTGCAAGTCTCATGCTATCAGTTGAGGTTTTTTTATACTGATAGTGGCTTCTCAAAGTATACATCTCAACGTTGTCAGATATTCAGAAAATGTGGACAGTAACTATTTAGGATTGCATAATGGGTATATTATGAAATTTATGCACAAAGTAAAAGTTTGTGATGATTAGTTGTAAGATCTTGCTGATTTAAAGTGTACGTATCATAAATATGCCCCTTTGTTTTATTTATCTGACCCAGTACTTTTGCTGATCTTGGCTATCTCCAGTTTGCCTTCTAGTAACATTTTTTGTATTCAGAAGTAGATACATACCTGTAACTGCTTTTGTAGTAACTTGACTTCTAGAGCCAAAATTTAGAGATTACTTGTATTGAGATTTTTAACTGTTGGGTGAAACTTTGTTTATGCATCAATAGTTGTTTTATTTTTACTCTCTTAATCACTTCCATACAGGCAAGCAATTGTGAGGAAGACAATTTGAGAATAAGGGACGAAGGTGGCCCTTGGACTTCAGTTTCACAACTGCTTTCTTTGGGTATTTGCTCAAATAAGAGGCTCCTGGGGTTTTTTTTCTATGAAATGCTAAATATGCCAGTGCAATAATTTCCCTGCTGTACCACACTAAGCACTGAGAATAAGTTTGTAGTGTTATGGATATTAGCATATGTGTATGTATATGTGTGTGTATATACACAAAAATACTAAAAAAAAAATTTTAATTTTGATGTTAAAATCATCCACTCCTTCAGTTGGTTTTCTATTCATCATGTTGTGAATGTTGGCGAAGTAAAAAAAAATCCTTCTCAATTTCTGTTAGATAAAAGTCTGAATTAGTAAAACAAATTTCTTTAGGAGTGCTTGCCTGACATACATGAGTTTTACTCTTGATGTCACTGTGGATGTTTAGTACTTGGAGTAGAGTGTTGCTTCTCTACCTGCAGAGGAGGAATAATGACATTGACTTTCACTGTAGTGTTCTGATATGCAAGTGTGCAAGAACTAAGTTTTCTAGTAACTACATTTCAGTTTGTAGTAGTAACTACTAACTGGCTTCAGTTTCTGAGGAAACTGGGGTATTCCTGCATTTTTATGAGGTAATGTAATGAAGTTTTAAATTGTTGTGTAGTCTCCACTACTATAACAGATTCTGTATTTTAATCTAAAATAGAAGTGAAGCAGACTCATTTTCAAATCTGTTTTCCAATGAATAGTAAGACATATGCACCTTTTATTGTATGCTTTACTACAGGTAATTCACTATTTCAAGTTTTGGCCAAACTGTCTATACTTCTTTTGATTCCAAAGGGGACTGTCTTTAGCTTAGTTCAAGCTTTCCCAAAACTTAACACACCTTGTGAATTAAATCTATAGGGTGATTTGTGAAAGGTTAACATTTGGAGGAATGAGGATTTGAAATCCTATTTTGTTAAGAAAGGAACTAATTGCTTCCACAGCCATTTATTTTTCAGAGATGTAGTCGATTCCATAACTTCTGCGTTACTCTGTTATTAGACTACTACAAAGGTAGCTTAGTTCTCATTTAGGTTTTTTTTGATGGCTTTTGAATCAGGAATCAACTATACTGTAGACTGTTCAAAACAGTACAGAGCTTAACAAAAGTATGATCAGGGAGTTTATATGTAAACATAGGCTTGTGCTAGCTGTTTTTAATCATACTGGCAGTTTCATTTACCTGTTAGAGGCGAATCTAACAGAATGATGTGTTGAACTGAGCTGGAAAGGGTTTTGAGATCACTGTAGATGTAAAAAATGCCGTAAAGAAGGCATTTTATCCTATTGGAGAAGCTGCAAACAAAATGAAACTTCATGCTGCAACAGAAATATTAACAGAATATTCTGTTGTGCTGTAGCATCTCTTAGGATCTGCATATCAACTCTGTTAAATTTCTATCTGAATCCACGACAGTCACTTACTTATTCTGAGATATCAAAATTTCATGTTTATATGCAGCAGTCTCTCTAATTGTACTCTCCAGTGTGTCTAAGTTCAAATATATTTGAGTGAGTTTAAAAACAAAGAATACAAATCAACCTAAGCAAAGATTGTTGTTTGATTTATTCTTCTATGGATAATAATGCTGCTAGAATTCAGCTTTGTAATTCTCTAGAAACCAAGAGTTCACAAAAGAAGAGTATAAGTAAGAGTGATTTAGGAAATTACGTTGTTTGATATGACAAATGCTTGAGCAGTAAGTCCATAGTTGTTTGATGTTCTATTCAAGGGAAGCTTTGAAAGAAAATGGATGAAACTATGACTTTATGTGGTAAAGCAGGTACTTGCAATTTTACCGTCAATCTTAAAGTCTATTGCTTTGTGTCATTAATTTCTTTGCTTTAACGGTCATGTGTGCATGAATTACTGCTACAACATAACATCTAGGTGACCAAATTCAGAAAATGTAATGTTTTCAATAATTTTTTGCTTACTGTAGTGCTATGATTTATGTGATACATGTTATGTTAAGGAGCTTTTAAATGTTAGTTCTGCATAGTGCAGTCAAAGTTTAGAAAAATCAAGTTACATAAAATAAGTCTCTGTGTACTATCTCTTTCATTAAGCTCCAAGTGTTCCCTTAAGTATCAAGTGGAAACATTCCCCCAATCATCCTTTCTGTGGTTTAAAGGAGTTGTTTTAAATTTATAAATATGTATGTCTATGATTTTAGTGCATAAATTACATGGAGAAGTGTGTCATTAGGTGTGCCACCAGGAGGATGCCTCTGGCAGTGTGTTGTATAGACCACAAAATAGAGCCTTGTGTATTTTCAGCTCATGCAGTCTATTTTTATTATTTATTGTGTGTGTTTCTGGAAAAACCTTTAGTGCAATTGATCTTTAAATCTATAAAAAACAGTAGTATCTGATTATCTCACTTGAGATAAATACAAAATAATTTAGTCTCCTTCATGATCTTTAAAGGCTGGAGAGTTCTTAAGAAAGTGGCTGCTTGAATTTAGGAAGAATTGATGCAGAAACCAATGCTACATATTTACATAATACTGCTTATATTATTATAAGTGTGTTGTAGTTCTGCACAAAATCATCTCAATTGTTGGGAGAGTAGCTTTTTTTCCTTCTTCTTTTGTTTTTCTAAAAATGACTGCGATATTAAAATCTTGTTTTCTAGCTGTAGGGAAGCTTACCATACTTCGAGGTCCAGATTTTCAGTGAAGCAGTGGTGCTGTGTGTCATGCTACGTAAGGCCATCCAAGGGCACTATATGTTGACTTTTAACAGAGAATATAATACTTTACTGTTATGAGAGGTACAAACTGGTACAAGATTATGTGATCAGTTTCTTCCCTGTTTTCAAAGATTATTTAAAGAGGACTGTCTTAGAAATGCCCCTAGACTGTGACAGATTGCAGTTTTTCTCTGGTACAGCTAGCATTAATTATTGTGGCTGCTGTAATCTGAAGACTAAGGCAAATGCAAACATTCTTGGTGTCATGGAGCACTTTTTTTGCTTTAGTCTTAATTTTCATTATGATCCTCCAAACTTTTTTATGTGTTCTTGTTTTCAGACAGATGCTACAACAGTAATGATTTGTAATGTGTGTTTTTTTCCCCAAGGAACCCATGTTGCTGAGCTAACTAAAGAAAATGCAAGGGATCTTTTCTCATACCTTTGTGTGAGTTAAAATGAGCATAATTTGTATCATTCACCTGTCTATGAGAACGGCGAATCATACATCAGTGAGTGAATGAAATTAAACAGGTGCAGACTTAGAAGCAGAAACTAATACGACGTTGGCAGACACACAGCTTCGTGTTGTAGTTATATGATGCTTCCCTGCTGCTACTATGTGATGTCAGTAAAATTAAATACCGAATGTGTTTTGTCACTATCTATTCTTGTTTTTTAAGTGAAATAAGAGCTTTCATAGAACATAATTTTTAAAGTAAGTTCCTTTTGAAATCTAATGAGAAATGTTAAATGCATATCACTCTCATGTTCACAGGTTACTCCAACGAACACTTTTGTTTGAAGACATAGGGCAGCGATCCACTACTAGTAAATTTGTACTATGGTCTTATGTTTGCTGTATAAGACCCTGATGAATAAACGTAATGCAGATGCAAAGAGAATTGATATGATTCTTTTGAGTGTGACTGGATCATCTCCTATAGAAATAGACAGGAGGCTCAACACAGAGCGCTGCTACGACTTAGTGAACTTAGTGTTCTGTTCTGGCCTGTGCTGTAAAACTAGAAAGCCTTCAGCCAATTTCTTGGATACCTAATATCTACGAAAACCTTAAACACTTTGATCTACTTATGCAGGAAGGTTGAGAGAGGACCTATTCATAGACAGGTGCCCAGAGGTGGACTTAAATTTTACAGGACTTTAACCTAACTTTACAGTATCCCACAGTCAGGGGTGGAAGCTAAAGCAAGACAAAATGCATTACTTCTTAACAATGAGAGTACCTAACATTGCTATGAGTTGTCTTAGTTCTCACTACCTCCCAAATGCTTGGATTTATATAATACAAATAAAATTCTCTATAAGACCACTATACTGTGGTCTTGGACCTAAAGAACAGAGGTTACCTCTGTATCTGCTGAAATATCATGGAAGGTACTGGACATGACTTGTGACTACACATTAATTTTTTTTTTCTTCACCTCTGCTAATTCTATAAAGAATTGTTATGTGAATTAAAGTAGTGACAGTCTCATTGCTTTGGGAAGCAAAGCTTCCTTAAGACTGTCTGGTTAACTGTAGAGATTTTTTTTTTTTTTTTCTTTAGAGCATACAGTGGATGTGTCCAAAGTTAATTTGCATTTTAGAGTACCTTTCTGCTTCAGTTTAATGCTACTTGCCTCACCCCAAAAGAGAAGAGGTTAGGGAGACATTTCAACTTGGACGAAGCTGTTAAAAAATTGGGGGTTTCTTAGTAGCCTTTTCAAACTGTAGTGATCTTTCAGGACTATTTCAGAAATACCTCAACCATAAATCATATTGTCTTGAAAGAGCTACTGGCCTGCCAGCATTGATGAATAATTGAGTATTGTTATGGTACATAACTGCTGAACAATATTTGCTTAATTCTACTGGAATTTGATTATGGAACTGCTACCTTCATTCTGTATACAAATAAAACCTTCTGTGTATGGGAATATAATCTAAAGATTACTTTTGTTTTCTAGATAGTGACATTGGGGATTTATGTGAATAAATAAGATCATTCTTCCTCTAACCTTATTCATCAATAAAACATTGCTAGTGGTGCCTGCTTCTCTGACGTGTGTAATGCCCAGATTTTTTCCCTGGCTCTTGCCTTTCCAAATCGATGCAAGAAAGTTGGGGTGCCCTGGTACTAACCCTAGCAGAATTACTGCAGTCTCAGTGCTGTTCCTGCTACAGTCCTGCCTACTCCTGAATGTGATGTTCATTGGCAACCTCGTCAGTTCCAGGACCTCTTCAACTTGATTTCAGAGTTTGGCTGAAAGCGAAAGAAGGGTTCCCTTCTGTCAAGTGCTGCTGTTGTTCGAAATTCTTGTTATTTAACCCCAGCTTTCTACATATGCTTTCAAGATCACAGGAAGCATGAGTCTTCAAAGGAAGAAACTAAGGTGGAAGAGTAGTCACAAGAAGTGTGTGCTGTAGCTTGTTCACTTTCATTTTTAAGAGTGGGTGGGTATAGAAACTCATTGTCCACTGCTTTTTGGGCTGTTTTGTGTACTTGATCTGTTTGTTTGCTTTCAAAGCAATACCGCATGTTCCCTTGATCCCTGTTTCTGTTTTTTACTGCTTATCTGCTACACTGACAGCCAGACTACAGACCTTTAACTCCGTCATCCTCTCCCCTCACTTCCAGGATTTGTGCTGTTTACTCCTAACGTTTTAAGGAAAATAAGCTGCTTTGTTTCCCAAAAGAAAGATGAAACAACTCTGAGAACAAGGATGTAGAGTTGCTTAGATATATGTGTCTATGGAGATAATTAGGTGTTCTAACAGCGTTGTGATATGCAAAGATTGCTGAGGATCCCTTTCCTCTTGGTGTCTCTCTGTCCCTGGTTCTCATGCTTTCTCTGGTATGTGCTCACAGTCCATTTTCAATGTGTGGCCATGTCCCAGGGAGTGTGAATTCATCTAGAGATGCTAAGATGCTATGATCAAAAGAACATAATTTTTTTTCTCCATGGTAAGGCATAAAACGTCCATCTTCTTTCCACTCAGATGCCTATCCTTAATTCATTCCTTCTGTCTGGACTAGTGCTAGTGGTGACAGTTTGTATTTTAATATTTTGTCTAGGACTAAATTGTTCTCCATTTCACTGAGTAAGAGCCCTTAGGGAAGTATGGGGCAAGGAGGAAGGCCACTTTCTATGTACGACAAACTTTCTGTGCATTCTAGACACAAAAAAAGGAGCAATTTCTGATGGGATTTCAGTGAGGCTTGGCCAAGATCTGGTTCCTTAACTCAAGGATCTGAAATGATGCAGGAATGACAAATTGCCGCTGCTGGGGCCTGGTCTTGTAGTTTGTACACAGTCAACCTATGTAACTTGTCAATTCATGTCACTTCAGGTCAACAAAAGCTTTCCCTACACTTAGCAAAGGGAAACTTCATCAGGGATGTCCTGATGTTGCATGTGTGCATAGCTCATAAGCCCCACAAAGTGAAGGTAGTGACCTATGTTAGGTTTGTAAGGAAGCCTGCTGCCCTGTCAAATGAGAGGGAAGTTGACAAACGTATCCTAACTGCTGAGACTTCTGTCTTCCCAATGGAGTGGATGCATCTGCTAGTGACTTGAACAGTGGTTCTCTGCACAACATGCAGGGATACTCAGAATAACAAGGCTGATCTTGCCGATTCAGTACTCCACTGTTAGCTTAGGTTTTGTTTGTTTGTTGTAATGTTTGATTTCTGACCTATGTCTGACTTGCATCAGCTCACAAGCTCTGAATCATTTTGTAGCTTTGTTTGCCAAATAAAAGAACTGTCCTGCCAAAGCTATCTTCATATAGATGGCTGTGATCATATCACTTCTGTTAACCACCTTTTAGTCCTTATTTCCCCCATCAGATATAAGTGGATATAAAACACCTTTTCCCTTGGTTTTACATAAAAACTGTAAAAACTAAAATGAAGTCTGGTTTACTTGTTTTAATCTATGACGTATTGGTAACTTACAGAACATGTTCAGCAACTCTGATAACCTGATTTTGAATGCTCTGTGAGAGTTTTTGACAGTTTTCTGAATCAGACGTAATGTTAGTCAAGTCAGGAAGTTGGCTTTCTTGTTTCTCTGCTGAAAAGAAGTTCCATTTGTGAAAATTATTAATGTTAGTTTTAAGTGACAGTGAGCTGATATAGCTCCAGTTCTTCCTTGTAGGCTTTTTATCATATTCCTGCCTGTTGATTTTGTTTTTAGAGTGCCTGAATTTTCATAATTTGATTTGAATTGTTCATATGTCCCATTACAGCATGTAACATATGACATAAATAGAAAAAAAAAATCCACTAGTATGTTGTGATACATTGGACATGCTTCCTGCATCAGAAGTCAATGGATGATGTTGAGATCTGTTTGTTCAGTTGGAAAAGCAGGTATGGTGGCAATATTATGTGTTTAGACTTCTGCATTAATAAGAACAAGAATAGCAATAAAAGTCTGAAGATTCTTGGGTACTTGATTAGGGGCCCAGTCTTAGAAATGTAAGGTGATATCTGCTACAGATAGACACTCTCAAGGGGACAAGTATGTGTGTGCTTTTCATGATAATACTCTATGAAAAATTGGTAAAGTGCTTTTCTTTAGATCTTGTTTTGAAATGTATACATTCCTCTAAAGCTTCTTGGAACATGCTTTCCCAGTGTATCAGGCAACTTTGAGTATCCATGGCTTTTGAGTTAGGTTAGAATTTAAATGGCAAATCCTTCTAGCTAGGAAATCACTGCTGTGTCAGATGAGCTTCAAAGTTTGCATCATGGTTTATTAAAAAGAAACTAAAATCACAAAAGGAAATTTTAAAAAATTGAAAGTTCATGCGTGGCTTAAACACTTTTCCTTCAAATGCTGCCTCGCAGATTGACACAAATTCAAGTAATACACTGGGTAAATAGTTTGGAATTGAGTCCATGCTTAAATGTTTCTTTTCAGTAGGATTTCCTTGTTTTGTGATGTAAATATTGAAAGATTGATTTTTTTCTTTTTTAAAAATCACTATTGAGATTATTTTCTGAGAAGGTAAATGTTTAAACAGAAATGTCACTGGTGTAGTATATTCATCTCCTCTGAAATAAATTTGACATATCTAGACCTAAGGAATGTGGGGGTTTTTGTTTTTGTTTTTGGTTTTTTTTTTTTTATATTTTTGTGTGTGTGTATGCGTGCGCACACACACATATGTGCCTGTGGCTTTTCTTTAGCAGGTTTTTCAAACTTCATGAAGTACCTTCCAAAAATCATTCTCGGGCCATTTAACAGTGCAGTTCCCTGCAAGTATCGATGTAGTATCTGGCTTGAAGACGTACTGAAGGTTCTGAAGTTTTTAACTTGCCTAGTAACTATAAAATTAATATTCTTTTGGGAGGGTGGGGGTATTGTTCTGCAGTTCTTACCACGGAGTGAAATTGCAAAGTTCCTTTTAGGACATAGACTGTCCCAGGGAGCCTGTCATGTATTAGGAGCTATTGAATTGTCAATGTTGCAGAGGAATAATTCAAATTGTAGAAATGCAAGAAATGGGTAGATTAAGACTCTACTTTTTGTATTATATTAAGTATTTATACCAACTGTTTTGTTGTAACGCACCTTAAACAGATCAATGTGGTGATTTAACTTCAACATGTGCAAGCATTTATTTTTGAAATGGAAAACTCTGTATTCATTCTCAGTTGTAAATCTTCTCATTTTTCTTTCAGATTACTCTTTACAACAGTAGAAATGGACAGCAGCAGTTTCATTCAGTTTGATGTGCCCGAGTACAGCAATACTGTTCTGAGCCAGTTAAATGAACTCCGCTTGCAAGGAAAGCTGTGTGACATAATTGTGCATATTCAGGGTCAGCCATTTCGAGCCCATAAAGCTGTCTTAGCTGCCAGTTCTCCATATTTCCGTGACCATTCAGCATTAAGCACCATGAGTGGCTTATCAATATCAGTTATTAAAAATCCCAATGTTTTTGAACAGTTGCTTTCTTTTTGTTACACTGGAAGGATGTCCTTACAGCTGAAGGATGTTGTTAGTTTTCTAACTGCAGCTAGCTTTCTACAGATGCAGTGCGTCATTGATAAATGCACACAGATACTGGAGAGTATTCATTCAAAGATCAGTGTTGGTGATGTTGACTCTGTCACTGTTGGTGCTGAAGAAAATTCAGAAAATCGCAATGGAGTTAAAGACAGCAGCTACTTTGCCAATCCTATTGAGATATCTCCCCCCTATTGCTCTCAGGTGCGACAGTCAACAGCAGGCAGCGATCTTAGGATGGAAACTACTCCAGGCAAAACTCTACGTAGTCGTCTGCAAGAAGAAGGGCATTCAGATCGAGGAAGCAGTGGGAGTATCTCTGAATATGAGATTCAGATTGAAGGTGATCATGAGCAAGGAGACCTGATAGTAAGGGAAAGTCAGATTGCAGAGGTGAAAGTTAAAATGGAAAAGTCTGACAGGCCAAGCTGCTCTGATAGCTCTTCCCTTGGTGATGATGGATATCATACTGAAATGGTGGATGGAGAGCAAGTGGTGGCAGTAAATGTTGGTTCCTATGGGTCTGTCTTACAACATGTTTATTCATTTACCCATGCGTCATCACAGGCTACAGGTGTGTCTGAAGCCTTTGGAAGCCTGAGCAATACGAGTCCTTCAAGGTCAATGTTGAGCTGTTTCAGAGGGGGTCGCGCACGCCAAAAACGGGTATCCACTGGTCACTTGCATAGTGATGTTCAGGGCTTGGTGCAAGGGGCTGACAGTGAATCCATGGTGAGTAACCCAGGATATGAAAATAGTCCACGGGAAAGAAATACAAGAGGTCATTGGTATCCATACAATGAGAGGCTAATTTGTATTTACTGTGGAAAGTCTTTCAACCAGAAAGGAAGCCTTGATCGACACATGCGTTTGCACATGGGAATAACTCCTTTCGTGTGCAAGTTTTGTGGGAAGAAATATACCCGCAAGGACCAACTTGAGTATCATATTCGTGGTCACACAGATGACAAGCCCTTTCGCTGTGAGATCTGTGGAAAATGTTTTCCTTTCCAGGGTACGCTAAACCAGCATTTGCGAAAAAATCACCCTGGGATAACAGAAGTAAGAAACAGGGTAGAGTCTCCAGACAGAACAGAAGCGTTTGTGGAACAGAAAGCAGATAATGATGCTTCGGCTTCTGAAGTTATGGATTCTAGTATGGAAATTCATGCAATGTCTAACACATCTGATTAAAATATTACATTCTAAGTGCAACACAAACAAGCACATTACTAATGTATTTTTAAATTCTTTTATTCTTTTAGTAATCTTCAGTACAAGTATAACAGCCTTTTAATTTTCCTGACCTTCTGGAAATCAGTTTGAAATGGTTTCTGGAGAAGACTACATAAGTATTCTTTGGTTTTGAAGGAGGCTGGGTTGTTTGGGTTTTTTTACTTTTGAAGATGCTCAAAATATAAAAGACAGTGTGCTGGGGAAAGGATAGGAAGAGTCTGCTAAAGTGTCCCTACTGGTTGATCTGGCAAGACACAAATTCCAGTGGAGAAAGATACTGGAATAAGATTGGCAGATCTGCTGGATACACCAAGAAGCTGTAATCTCCCTTATTTTACTTCCTAAATCCTGTTGCTGGTAATGAGTTACACAGCAGTGGGGAGAGAGAGTATTATAGCTTTGATTCCTTCCGTGTGTCACAATGAAATCTGTTTGCTTTTACTAACTGTTTTTGGTAGTTAGTCTGTTTATATATATAAATTTGTTTTATATATATAAAATGCTTTCACTTTTCCTATTCTGGTTGAGGTGAATGTAAAAGTATGTCAAGGTTTATACCATGTACCACTCTTTCAACTGCTAGGTCTCCTCTCTGCTTAGGATTTAGGACTTCGGACTTCGGGAGGATGGTTTTGGTTTTAAAAGAATGTTATTTGGTTTTCATTTTATTAAGCTATTACTTTGTGTGCAAAAGTGAGCAAAGTAAATTACCTTGTTTTAATAGCTTTGCTTTATAACATACGTAAACCAAATGCCATAAATCTATTAAATTATGGTTAAATTGTTGAGGGGTTTTCTTAGTTGTCTGGAACGCAAGCTGGACAACCTGTGGTGCTGACCTTTTTATATATATAGAGATAGATATATCTATATATATATATTAAAAAAAAAAAAAAAAAAAAACACAAAACACAAAAAAAATTAGCAAACCTAAAAGTAGCATTGTGGTTTTAAATGTGTTTTTACTGGCCTCAGAATCTACCTTCATTTCGTACTGTAGAACCATACCAGGTAACTAAATTTAACTTCATCACTCTTCATGGTTGGTTAAAACCTGAGAGAGATGTTGTAGTTTAAACTACAGTATTTCCAAGCAGTGTTTTAATAGGTCTCTTCACAGAGAGCTGTTTTCAGGTGCACATTGACTTCCTACTTAAAGCTCCAAGTGATATGTCAGCACTTGGAATTTGTACTTTTTTTTGTATAAAAAAAAAATACTCTATGGGAATTTCGAGCAATATGTCTGTTATTTCATGTGTGAGTATTACAGAGTTGCTATGGCTTCCCTGCTATTTTCAATGGTTGTTTTCTGCATAAAGGAACTACCAAAACTTTAAAAATACTCTAAATCTTCTTGTTTCACCAAATTTTTTTTTTAATATGGTGCTAACTTCATCATTTAGGTCAGTATAATATATAAAATGTGAAACCTAATGGTAACAGTTAAGCAAAAGCAAAAAAAACCACCACACACACACACACACACACACACAAAAACCAAACCCCAAACCAAAAACCAACAACAAACAAAAAATCTCCACCCCAAACAAACAAACAACAAAAATAGCTTAAGAGACCTCAAAGGTATGAACAGGCAAATACTACTGTGTAAAATTCTACCTAATGAACAGAATTAAATTTATCACATGCTTCCTTAAAATACAGGTTTTATGTAATTGGGCCTTACATTTGTTTAGCAAATATTGAACATACATCCGTGAACATGCTATTTAACTCCTTAAATTAGAAAATAAAAGCTCATTCCTAAATTACGGGAAAGCAAAAAGGTAGGTTTGCTATCTTGTAAAGCTTTTTTGGCTCCTGTGAAGTTGGGGCATATTTGTGCAGTAGCTTTATTAAATACACTAGTTCTTAATATTGTGACAGTCTGCAATAAGAATTAATTTTACTAAATACAGATTTACAGTATAAACCCCACCTTCTCCATTGGAGCAGTTTCAGTTAAATTGGGTACGTAATTTGCCTCTTTGTCCTAAAATTGCGTAAATAAAGAGGCAGAGGGTGAGGAGATGTTTCTCCTTTTGTTTCCCGTTAGGGAAAGTATATGTCTGTGTCTAGGGAAGGTAGTCTATATGTTTACCCACTTAAAAACATGTTGGTGTTTCTGATACTGTTTTTTTCCTTAATTTTTTTTTTTTTAAGAAATGCAAAAAAATTGTGTTTTGATAAAGTAAGTTTGAGACATGCAAAATCCAAGAAATGTACAGTTATTTTTAACCCTTTATCTTGGACCTGTGCTGTGGTGCCTTTGATGTGACTTTTTCCATGGAAGTATGAATTGAGGATAGCAGGATATGGGTACTAATTTTATATTTCTTGAATTTCTCTGTGTCACAATCTTAACGTTATTTGAGTATTTAGTTCTTTGTATTTGTAAATTTGTTAAAATGGTTTGAGTTTACCAAAGAGTGACTTATCCAAAATTGTCTCTGACAAAAACAAACAAAAAAACATCACCACTTTGATTGTACAGGTTCAGGTTCAAAATATTTTAACGGGACTGTTAAGGGGCAGGAAATTATCACTTTTTCTACAAAATCATGATACAGCAGTTTGCAAGTTCTACTTGCTCCTATTTGTGTTGATATGCCATTTACCCTTTCCACTGCTAGCAGTGTTAATAATTATCAAGCCATAACACAGTACTGTAAAGTTCAGCAGTGCTTCAAAGGATGCATACATAGGTGAGCATAAAACATCATTGAGCATGACATTTACACTTACAAAGTGTGGGACTCTGGTAGAAAACGAACTTCAAACCTGGCAACAGCAATTAAATTGTGCCTTGTCACATAATGATATGCCAGGATTAACATTGTCATGAAACATGAAGCATTATCTGATTGAAGTTCATTTCACAAGTCCACCAAAACAGAGTATGCTGTGTTATTTTAAGCAAATTATGGAAGTACTGTACAGTGTCTTGTGTCTGTACAGTTTCAAGTTAGCACAGAGCTGTTACACATTTCATTTACAATAAATGCAGAAGTCAATAAAATATGCGAAGAAATATTTGACAGCAAAATAAATCATGGAATTATATAGGCTGGTTCATAATTGAGTCTCTTCTTAATCTACCTTTTTAATTATAGACAAATGTGAAAACAGTGACAGTGTCCTTTCCTCTAGATGTTTAACCTATTATGACAAACTGTGAAAATAAAGGATTTTATACCTTTGCTAATATTTGTGGTTTTAAACAGTCATTTTAGTTTTCTTAATCAGTTATCTTCCATATTGTTCCTTTTAAAGTTGTAAATACATTTAGAAAATAGCTTTGTAAATATTTACAGTATATTAAAAGTTCAGTTTGGTCAATAAGGCCTCAAGATTGGCTCTGCTTTTTTAGTGTGAAATCTTTCAATAGCATAAAGGATACTGTCAATTCACTGTTCAGCAGAATATACTGTACGCCTAAATTGAAAGTTCTTAATGCAGTCTTCCCAAGCATAAATACATGTTTTATGCTGCAGCCTTTGGTTTACTTTTAGACAAAACAATGAGGCCTCTTAATATGTTCAGGCTGAATTATGGGAAGAACAGCAGGAATAAAATCAAGGGCTGGGAAAAGATTGAATGAGCTTTACCTTTAAATATATATATATATATATATCTTATTTGAATTTTTGTATTAGTTGACTGTGATTCTTTTATTGTCATTTTTCTAAACAGGTTTCACATGAAACCATTGAAAGGGACTCAAATATGCAACACCTAATCTATTTTCCAAGGGAATTTTACCCTTGAATGGTGCTTTTTGACTGGTCAGGGTTATTTATTAAATTTTATATTTGAAAGTATTTGGGGAATTATGTAAATTCTTTATATGAATCTGTTTATTTCATTAATTGTAAATTTCATAATACTCAGTGATTGAATTGGAAGTTTAGTGAAGTCATTCAAAATGTTCAAAGTTTATAATCTGTGTGCATTTTACATATATTTTAACAAGTGCCAGAACAGTTGTATTTAATATTGTAGATTTAATACTACTTGCGCATCCCTGTGACAGCATTAACTTAAGTTACGCAAGTTTACATTAAAAAAAAAAAAAAAAGCTAAACAAACAAGTAAGCCTGGGACATGTGTTCCTGTATTTCTTCAGGGGATGTGAAGCTAAGTATCAGTAACTGAGCAGGTTTGCTTCTAGTTTATGTGAGTAACTCCTGCTGTGGTAGATACAATAAACTGCTGTCTCGCCCATTTACATACGCTATGAATTCAGCCTTTGGACTTGTATTGCAAGCCTCTGGTTGTCTATCTGATTAGAGGTAGAGCTCTTGCACGATTTTACCAGTGTTTGTTTCTGACTGAAAAATTGTATTTTAAAATAATTTTTATTTGTATGGTTGTTTTTCATGATAAATAATTGAACAGTTTGAATGACTTGACTTGGTGTCATTATCTTGCAATACAAACCGGTAACCTCACAACTCCACACTTCATCACCATATGAAGTAAATGAAGCTAGCTAAGCTGATGCTATAACAATTAATAACTTGCCATTAAGGATTATTTTATAGCATGAATTCTAAAATATTTATTCAAATGATATTTTACTCTTGTATTCACTTTGTTTTTAGATTTGTGACATGAATATTTCAGTGCTGCTTTATTTTGTTCTGATGAATTTGTTTCTTGCTTGTAAATTGCTTTTTTTATGGTATAAAGTCAATGGGAATTGCTGTTTGTAAATTAAAATGCTTCTAGAGCAAATCTATGGTGTCAGTGTCTACATTTAGATACTTAATTACTAAGGGACTTGCATTTTAGATGCTTTTCATGAACCGTTATAAAAAGTTGCAGTTTAATACTCATGTACCAACTAGGAATCAAAAATCTTCAGAGACAAACTACTCTTGAAGTTTCTCTTTTTTGGCAGCATTGCTTGTTTAGTTCTGAACAGATGATCGTCCGAGTTTTGCACTCCAAAACCTTTTCCAGCTCTCAAAGCAAAACAGAAAACCTGGCTGGGGGTGGCAATCTGTCTAACACCAAGCCAGAGGCAAGTCAGTTGGGTAGGGAGGTAATGTTTAATTTCCACAACAGCATTTGCATTTTATATTATGTCATATGTAACAGTAGAGCTAATACTGTTCTCAGCAAGTGCAGAATACAGCTCCTCCTAGCCCACATGAGTAGCCAGCAACTGCTTAGTGACTTTCAGCTGATAGCACAGCCTTGACATGGTTCCCGGCAGCTGTCTGTTGACAACTGTACGTGGCAACTTCTCGGAGGAGTTAATACATCCTCAATCAAGTTGTATACTGTCGCTGATTTGCTGAGATAGACTTATCCTTCCTGGGACAAATGGAATTTCGCAGAAAGAATTTTTGCTTTATATTCATGAAAACACAGCTAATACTATTAAATTGGGTTAAAATTTACCAACATTGTTGCTAGTTTTTCATTGTGTATGAGATGTATGCTAGCAAGGACATATGTTCTATAATAAAGTTGAATTAAATTTAAATGAGTTTTAAACTCACATGGCAGCAAAAGGGTGTGTTTATATAATGCTAATGCAGCTGAAAGATATAGTTATCTTGACTGGCTCTGAGGTTTTGGGTTTGGGAGGATGGGGTTTTTTTGGTTGGTTGGTCGGTCCCCTGAGACCCTGTGGGCAGATTCAGAATGACTAACTATTTTAGCAAAACATCTGTTCAAATCCCCTTGCTTATAAGGTCTGAAAACTCAAGTGATGCAGAATGGGGTAAACAAGACATGACTTAGGAGAGGAATAAATGTAATGTTGCTTTTACCTGGAGAGCAGAGACAGAACACAGCATACTTCTATTCCCCTCCACACCTTTGTTTTGTTTTATTTGAGTTGGTATAATTGTTTCATCTTATCAGGTAGCCATAGAGGTTAGAAATAAGATGCAGCAAGGTTGTGTCCGTGGAACTTGATGCAGTTAACTTTTAGAGCCAATCTGCTCACCAGTTCCTTCAGAAAATGCTTGCTGTGTTTCCTTCATTGTAAGTTTCTATCCACAGACCAGTAATACAAGCAGCTTTAGCTGTTTCCTGTGCAGACTTGTGAGTTGGGAAGAGTGTGAGCTGACATGATCCTCAACAATTGCATTACAAACATCATAGATTTGTTTACAGCAAATGGTCTGTGCACTGGATGCTGGCACAGATGGTACACAACACTGGGCACCTTGTGTAAATTGCTTTTAGTATGGAAGTATGCAGGAGGGGCTGCACTGCAGCATCAGTCACAGGACCCAGTATCTCTCAGTATTTCTGTTTGAAGGCAAGTGTAAAGTTTCCTCCTTGATACGGCTGGCTGCTTTTACTTACTTTAGTCAAGCAAAACAAACATGCTGTATTTTGTTTACAATTCTATGCAAGTGCAATCTAAGTATGGAGTTCTAGATAAATTTACCCTTTAGAACAGATACTGTTCCTAAGGGCACCAAACTTTTTGGGAGCTATGCGGGAAAGGGAAGTAACTGGGAACTTTACGTAGAAGTGGTACATGTCTGGTGCTTCTGGAAATGTAGTTTTCAGTAAGAATGGGATGTATGTCTTTGCACTATCAGAGCAACGTACATGCATAATGTGTGCAATAGCATCTGGATAGCATGCCCTATAGCACAAGTGGTACTGTGAATTATAAAAGTAACTTAAATTATTAATGAAATAAAACATTTTTTCCTTTAAATTGATTTTTTTCTGGTACATTTTAAAATTGAATTCTTTTGAAAAGCACAAAATTGTAGCACTAGCGAAACATAAATACGCCACTATGAGTTGCGGTAAACTACTGGTCCTGGTCACCTGTCCCTGAATGTAGTGGAGTTTGGTCAGGGGCATTAGAGAAAAGTTGTACTTTTATGAAGGCTCATACTTCTATGTCCACTGTGCAAACTGAATTTTTTTTCTAGTTGCCTAAGAACTATGTGTATAGGAGCTAATAATGCTGAGTGGGCACAAGAGAGCTCCCTTTCTGCCAAACATCTTAAGTTCTGGTGTCGGAAAAAAAGGCTAAAATAGTATCAGGGAAGACCTTCTTCTGTGTGACAGAGTGTAACAGAAGGCTTACGAAGGCATGGTACTATAGTACTGCCATGGTACTATACATCAGACTCCTGTTTAAGAAAGACATGTTCCTGTATGACTTCCCCAGAAGTTTTGTACTGCGTAAGACAAAAACAACAGATGCAGACAGGAGAGGAAAAGGTAAAAGGGGTTGGTCAGAGGGGCAAGTTGCAGTCACCCACAGTGGACTTTTTTTGGCATTGAAACAAAGGAGGGTTTTGAAGGATGATTTTTTTGAGGCAATTTTGCAAGTTTGATGGAGAATTCGTCAGTATGAGGCAGTATCAGAGAAAGTACAAAGGTGCTTGAAAACATAGTAAGCAGGCAAAGGACAGTCACCCTGGCTAGATAGAAGTGTAACGTGATGATAAGAAAATAGATATATTGAGGATTAATGGAAAAGCCCTTGGAAGTGAAAATACAAAATTGCTTTTGGAAGAGAAAACTTGGGAAAACAATGAAGAGATTTGACCAAAGAAACAAGATTAGAAAACTGTCTTTGTAGGTTTAATGACTTAAAACTTGTCAAGCTAGTCAAATACAGCTGAAATGATGATGTTACAATCAAATTATCACACCATGTAAAACATGGTGTCTATCGCTTCCAAGAGCCATTCATAATACATCAGAAGAGTTCACAGTATTTGAATAGTCTGTCTTAAGATTGGTTTATCTCCTTTTGTAGAGAGGAAAAATCTTCTGATACAAAGATGGGGAGTTCCACTGTGCTCAGATATGAGATGTTATAGGTCAATTGCCTGTGTAAACTGGCTGGTAGCTTCAAAGGACCCCTTCTTTGTCTGTTTTGTCCACAGGAAGATGTGGAAATAAGAGAAATTGTGGTGGTGTATATCAGATTATTTTAAGATTTAAAAAATGTCTCTAGACTATCAGAATAATTTTACTATTCTTTGCACTTAACACTTAGAAATTATTCAGGTTTTTCTTTAACTCCCTTTTTTCTAGCTACCCTTATGCTGCATTTTTGCTGCATAGGATTCTAACTTCATCTAGTTCTATCTAGGTATACACCATTGACCTTGGGTAGTTCATATTTGTTTAAAGTTGCAATCCATGGCAATAATTACAGTGCCATAGTACAGTATCTGTGGTTAAACTTCAACTGACCTGCTTGTTTAGAGTTTGTCCCTAATAACTTGGAAAATACTTTAGGCTATTTCAGCAGAGATATCCAATAAAAGAATTGTATTGCATAAACTAGAGTAACTTATTTCCAAAGCACTAATTTCATAAAGCCTAAAAAAGGTTTTCTCTAAATCGCTTTCAAGCAACGCTGACAGACAAATGCACACACAAAAAAGTGTGGTTATTGAAACTACTTAATAGTTCATCATTTTAAAGAACAATCAGAACTTCTTGATCCAAGATAACACTAAGGCTGAACTGCTTATCAGAACTACTTTCATTTGGTTCATTTTTCCCATTTTCGTACGTAGTATAACTTGCTTCCCTAAACCATGTCTGCAATTTCAGTAGAATAAATATTATAAGCAGCGACTTATCTTTATGGGTATCCACCATTCTAAATCTACTCTAGCTATTGTGTATAGATGTTCTTGTAATATCAAGATTTACAGGATGTTGCTCGGCACTACTATATATCTCCTTTGCTGGAAATTACCATTTATGTAGCAGAGTCAGCAGAAGGAAAGATGTGGCCATTCCCATGCAAAGCCTTATGTGGGGATGGGATAAATATCAGAGGATAGTAGAATTAAAAAGCAACAGCAGAAATTTTGACAGAGGTTCTCTCAAAACTCTTTAAGAGATGCAAAGTTCTGTTACTCTAAATGGAATATTAACTCTGAATTTAATTACTGACAATTTCAGTGTCAATTTGTATTTATTTGCCCAGTGCCATTATATCTTTAATGCATTTTGATGGTTTGCTATTTATAATGCTATTATTAATTATTAATGCTATTTATAATAATTTATAATCCCCAGTATCGATACAGGCTGGGAGATGAAGGGATTGTTTAGCCTGGAGAAGAGAAGGCTGCAGGGGGACCTTATTGTGGCCTTCTAATACTTAAAGAGGGCTTATAAGAAAGATGGAGAGAGACTTTGCACCAGGGCCTGTAGTGACAGGACAAGAGGCAACGGTTTTAAACCGAAAGGGTAGATTTAGATTGGACATAAAGAAGCGATTTTTTTACGATGAGGGTGGTGAGACACTGGAACAGGTTGCCCGGAGAAGCTGTGGATGTGCCATCACTGGAAGTGTTCAAGGTCAGGTTGGACGGGGCTTTGAGCAACTAATCTAGTGGAAGGTGTCCCTGCCCATGGCAGGGAGGTTGGACTAGATGATCTTTCAAGTTCCCTTCCAAACCAAACCATTCTGATTCTATGAATGCTCTGAAATACCTCAACTTTTCTCATCTTTGCTGGCACATCTGAATTCAGCATCAGGGGTAAAACAGACTCTGAGATTGAATACTTGTTAAAACGGTGCTATGAAACACCACTTTTAGCAAAGCGGGAGATAGAAGACAAAGATTTTGTAAAGAACTTATGTTAAGGCGACTAGGGAAAAAAGTTGGTTTAGGTTAAAAAAACCCAGTTCTGTTCAACTGATCTTTGTGTACATGCAGAGAGACTCCACATAGTTTAACTTTTCATCATGGAAACTTCTTGAAAACAGCTTGAGGGGAAACTAGAATAGCCAATGAACATGCCATATCATAGAATTTTTTTCTCTTTCAGCAATAATCATGCAGAAAAAATTGAGCCTGATCCCATGGATGCTACATTTCATTAACTATATGAAATAGCATATTACAATTGTATTGTGCAGGGATTTAGGAAAAAATTAAATTGAATATTCAATTGAATGTCCGTTGAATATAGACAGAAACATTTCATTAAAATTTCGGGAAATTGTATGGCTAATGGCATTGTCTACAGTGACATTATTTGGCTATGCATTTTGCCAACCTTTTCAAGTTACTCAGTACAGTACAACCCCAAATCTTGTCTATGCATCTTTTTCCACCAGAGGGTGCTGGCCAATTCTTTAAAATATATGTTATGTAGGGATAATTTAAGGTGCTGTACATAGCAGAAACCTGAATCAGGAACTAAAAAAGAAGTTTCCAGTCTTTATTGTGATACCCTCAACAGGAGCAGCTGCTGAGTAATTCCATTCTTAGCAGGGCAGTGTTTATATCCAGGATTTCAGAGGGTGTCCTGCTGTAATGCACAAGACCTATTTAGGCTGTGGACATTATCACTTAGCAGTACTTAAAGCATCAGTTTGGAACCTCTGAGTTAGAATCTCAAAATTATTAGGATATGGGACAGATATAGTTATAGGACATATATATGTATATATAGGTTATAGATAGCACAGATATAGGATGATTTAGGACAGAATGGAAAACATTTTGCCAGAGAATCCTGTACTCTTGCTGTAGTGGGAGCTGATGCTAGAAATTTTAGAGGAAAGTGTGTGTAGCTTAGCAGTACCAACAGGATAAACTCTAAGAAGTAAAGAATAGTCTATGCTTATGAAATGATCGGAGATTCATATGAAATTAATTCTTCAGCCATTCGGAGGGGGGACAAATGTGGAGAAAATACCTTTCCGTATAGTGCATTTGGCTTTGATGTGGATATTGGAGTTGTGAGCATCAGTATTCACAAGGAGATCCCAAATCTATGTTTAAAGTTATTTTTATAGTTTATTCTCAAAATGAATCTTTCTGATTTGGAGAGAAAGCTCATACATGTTTAACTGGGATGTCTGAAGATGTTTAAGCTGCTCTGGATTTGATAGTCATTGAAGACCTTTAGTAACTAGGAGATTAGAAAGGCAACTTCTAAAGCTGTTCTGGACATCATGCAGTCTCTTCAAACTTCCTCTGAGTAACCTCACTAGGCTTTTGTTCTCTCACGTACAAAACTTCAGTTCAGTCTGATGGACTGGAAAGCAATCCTGTGTGGAGCTACCAATTCAGAGAGCAAACATTTTCCCTATAGTGATGCTTAGACACTACCTACCCACTGAATATTGCTTTTAGAGAAGCTGTAATTCAGAGAAAGATGCACCTTCCTTTTGCCCTGTAGCTTCAAGCACTGAAGGTTACGGTACCACTCCTAGAAGAGTGGAAGTATTTTATCGTGTGGCAAATTTAACCGTACATAGTTTGGTGGAAAGGTTCTCACTTTCAAGCATCGTCCAGAAGCCACAAAGCCCTATTTAATTGCCTTGGAAGAACACGTCACTGTGACTGTCAGATGACTCCAGCAGTAGTGCTTGTACGTGGACCCGAACCCAGGTTTGGTTTGGGGATTTTGAGATGTTCTTCCATACACCTGGGAAGGCGAGCTGAAGGCCGTCGTGCACCAGGTGACATGTGGAGGAAAGACAACCGATTTTTCGTCTCCGCCCACAGACTCGTCCGCGTTTCCCCGGGGAGCACTTGAACCTGCCGCTCGCTGGCAGGCTGGAGGACGGGAGGGAACACGGGCACGCTGCTCTGCGGGGACGACACCGGCCTTCCCGGGAGCTCGGGCTGCGGCCCGCCGGGCTCATCCCGCTGAGAGGCCGCCCCGGCGCCCCGGCCCACCTCGTCGCGGCGTGCCGCTGGCCGCGCCGCGGCCCCAGCCGGCCGGGCCGGGCCGCGCGAGGCCTCCGAGCCCGCGGCCGCCCCAAGCCCCCGGCAGGGGTGGCGGCGGGCACGGCCGAGGAGGGCGCAGCGCACCTGCGGCGCTGGCGGCTCCTGCGCAGTGGCTGCGCGCTCGCACGCTCCCGCCCTGCCCCGGCCCGCCCCGCGCCGATTGGTGAGCGCTCCCGTGCGGAGCGGCGGTTGGCCGGCGGGCCCGTCAGTCGGGCGCGCCCCGTCCCCTCCCCTCGATCCCGCTCGGCTGGCCTGGGCCTCGTCCTCGGCGGCTGTGGCGGGCGGGGGGCTCGGTTTGGCGGGTGGGCGGCCGGCCTGTGGCGCTGAGGGCGCCCCCCTGCCCCGGTGCCAGCAGGCTCCCCGTGCCGAGAAGGCTCGTGGGCGACGCTGGGGGCAGCCGTCCCCGGACAGGTGAGACGCGGAGGAGCCCGGCGTGCCTGGCGGGACCCGGCTGCCCCCTTCCCCCACCCACCGCTGGCGCGGGGGCGGCTGCGCTCGCCCTGCCCCGCCCCGCCGGGCTGCGGGCCCGTCCGCTGCAGCCCCCCCCGCCCGCCGCCGTCCGCGCTTCGGGCGTGTGCTGCGGGCGGAGCTCTGCCGCGATGGGCCTGCCCGGGAGCCCACCCTCCAGGGGCGCGCCGCTTGCGGGAAGCCCGCGGCTCCCGGCCCCCTGGAGGGGCGGTGAGCGCGGCGCGGCGCGCGGTCCGTCTCTGCCGGCGGCGGTGCGCGGGCCCGGCGCGGCCTCCGGCCCGGACCGCGAGCAGGTGCGCGGGCGGGGGAGCCGCGCCGCTCCCCACGTCCTCCGCCGCGAGGCCCCTCCCTTTGGGCGCCGCTCCCGGCTCGGGTTCCGCCGGGCCGCGTCTGGGAGCGGGCGGCGGGTGCCCGCGCCGCGAGCGCCCGGTGGCCACCGCGCGGCCTTTGGGCGGCGGGGCTGCCACGGCAGGCCCTCGGGAACGGCGTCTGGGCCGTCGCCGTCAGGCCATGCGCGGACAGCCGCGTAGCATTCCCGTGTTGGGCCAAACGGCCTCCGCAGGCGCTTGTGCCGTCGCCGCCGCTGTGCGCTGCTCGCGCCGTTTGCCCCCGGCCCCTCCGCGCCCGGGCCCCGGCCGGCCGGCGGTCAGCCCTGCGCGCGTCGGGCACGGGGGCCGCTGCCCTTTGCGTGCACCGTCCGTGCAGGTGTTTTACCGCTTGGTTGGATTTCCAGGGCTTGAAGGGTGTGATGAAGTTGGGTAGCTGCTGCTTGGGCGCGTGGGTTCAGAGGGTACTGTGCTTTTCGAGACTCGGTAGACAATGAGAGTAGTCTTTCTAAGGGGCGCATTTATTGTGTAGGGTGATGGGGGGAGCAGGTGAAAACCTTCTGGGTTTGGCCACATCCTCCACTGGACTTCTTGGAACAAATTTGAAAACTATTTGCATATCATGTGAATGATACTGTGCAGATGCTGTTAAGGAACCTTGGTTGGCTGAGGTCTGTTTTCAAATCACTTCAAATGATTTTTGGTCTGGCTTCAGCAGGCTTCAATGTGTCTAAGGTTTTGGCATGTAGTGGAGAAGGAACTGTTGTTGAAATTCTCTGTTGTAGAACTGCGTGCCTTCTGTCTGTAGTCTGTTGTTCTGAACCCAAGAAAATGGAACGTGCGTAGTCTCGTCTTTTTTATTGAAAAAAAATCAAATCTGGGTTGGTCCCTCTTACGATGTGGGAAGATACTCCTTGCCTTAAAGACCTAATGGCTGAATGTAGCAATCTGTGCCTTTTATGTCCAACAGGTGCTTTTAAAGTCATACTTGTTTTCATGTTGAACACTCATGCTGTGCCTAGTAGTTACTCTTCATGTGCGAGGACAGGAAGAGTGTGTAATAAGGACAGAACTACGTGCACTTGTTTGTTCGTTTTCTGTATGTTGTCCATCCTGCATGGTGTAGCACCAGTTTGAAGAAAAATATTAGAAAACTTGTATTTTAACCGGGTTATTTTATTCATTTTTCTGTTTATTTACCTTATTTTAGTAAAGGGGTGACATCTAGAAATCAAGATCAGCAGTAGTTGTGAGCTTTGCTTTTTGTTCCATGTAAACTTGATTTCCAGGCTCTTAGCACATTTCGTAATCAAACTTTACACATGGATATGATAGTATATTTAAAAGCATTACTAATGAGCACTTTAGAAAATGAAATATATTTTAATTTATCGTGTATACAAATGTAAAATACTTTTAAAGCAAACTTCTATAGGAAGCACAGCTTTTGTTGGACTGTGAGACTGAGAAACTTATTTTTTTTAAAAAAGTCTTTAAGTGACCATATTTACTATATTTTCTATCCCATTCAATGTTTTCTGTGACTAACAATGGTGAAATTGAATCGTGTTTATTTTTAGTTTTTCAGTCTCTTTGTTTGAAGTAATATGTTGTATTGACAGTCAGCAAAAGCTCATCTTTCTCAACTGCCAAAAACTAAGGCTTTTTTTAATTAAACTGCAGTTTTCAACAACATTTCTCTGTCTAAAACTTTTATTCTGCCAATTTTTGCTCCCATTTTTCATCACACTTGGGGTATTTGCCCATATGGAATGGGGGGGGGATTCAACAGAGAGATTGTCCCATTTAAAAATCATGCGTTCCATTCCTATGATACTTGAGAAGAGTAACACTTCTCATCAGCAGCTCAAACTGACTTAGTTTCAAAATGGAGGTGTTAAGAAGCAAAAATGAATATATAAAAATGGGAGTAGAGGAACTGGATAGCAATTGCATAAATTGGAATTTTTGAAGTACCATAGATGAAAAAGTAATCAAAGATTGGAGCCAATTGTACTTACTAGAGCCCAGGACAGCAAGGAGGAATTGGTACCTATTCTGGAGGAAGCAGGGAGGAAGCCTAGCAATATGTTTGTCTGTTGCTAGGCAAATTTGGGAAAACCATTGAAGTCTGTATAATAATTTTTTTTCTTTTCTTATGGTAAGAAAGAGGATGTCGTATCAGATAAAAACTATGAAATATTTTCTGGTTAATAAATGTCAGACAGTATCTTCTGAGGATAAACAATTTAAAAGTCTGAGAAGCAGATTTCTTCTTAAATTGCTACATACAAGTTGAGAACTCTGGCCTGCCAGTCCTGATTTTGAAGACTGAGAGTTCTAGTGTTGAGCTAATAAAAGGCAAGTGCTCCATGAAGCTTATTCCGTAATGTTACCTTGGTTATCCATATCAAGCAAAATAATAGGGGAAAATGGGATGGGCTTTATTTAATAATATGTTGAAGAACAGAAATATTGAGGTAGTTAGGCAACATGGTTCTGTGAGAAATTTTTCTTGCTAACCAAACCTAACTTTGTTCTTGTATGCAATTGTAGGTTGAATTGACCAAGGTAACTAGGTAAAAAATATAAATATGTTTACTTAATCAAGCATTCTAACACTGTGCAATACTCAGGTTTAAAAAAATAACAACGTAAGAAACGCAATAAATGGATGGTTTACTGTCTATCCGATATATCTGTACTAGCTGCTTATGAAAGAACCATTTTTTAATAAGAATACATCTACAGGGAGTTGCGTTAGGTCTGACAGTGCACAATTTTATCAGTGATCTGGCAATAAATTTGTGAATGCCATGGTTAACATTTGTAAATGACATAACTTGTTAAAAACGTGAACAGTTAAGACAGTCAGTCTGAACAGGGTGAAGTAGACCACTGGGCATGCTATGTATTTCAATAGAGTTTGTGTTAAGGTCAAACAAATTTTCATATTGAAGAGGAGGAATGGTAGGCTTCGTTTAAAGTACAAGGGACTGTGTTTTGAGGAGCAGACATTCTGCAAATGACACAGGCAGTCAAAATAGGTAAGCAACGCAACAAGAACTCTGAGTGCAATGTTACAGGAAAAAAGCATTCATTCTATCTCTAAGTAAGTAGACAAGGAAGTAGTGAACAGAATTAGGAAGAAGATTTTAAGTTCTAAAGCATTTGGTGATGTGCTGGTTTTGGCTGGGGTAGAGGTAACTTTCTTCATAGCAGCTAGTATGGGGCTGTGTTTTGGATTTGTGCTGGAAACAGTGTTGATAAAGCAGGGATGTTTTAGTTGCTGCTGAGCAGTGCTTACACAGAGTCAAGGCCTTTTCTGCTTCTCACCACCAGCGAGTAGGCTGGGGGTGCACAAGAAGTTGGGAGGGGACACAGCCGGGACAGCTGACCCCAACTGACCAAAGGGATATTCCATACCATATGACGTCATGCTCAGCATATAAAGCTGGGGAAAGAAGAAGGAAGGGGGGGACATTTGGAGTAATGGCGTTTGTCTTCCCAAGTAACCGTTACGCGTGATGGAGCCCTGCTTTCCTGGAGATGGCTGAACACCTGCCTGCCGATGGGAAGTGGTGAATGAATTCCTTCTTTTGCTTTGCTTGCGTGTGCGGCTTTTGCTTTACCTATTAAACTGTCTTTATCTCAACCCACGAGCTTTCTCACTTTTACTCTTCCGATTCTCTCCCCCATCCCACCTGGGGGGAGTGAGTGAGCGGCTGTGTGGTGCTTGGTTGCCAGCTGGGCTTAAACCACGACAGGTGAAAATGATAGTGGATTATAATCTACAATTTTGATATCCTCATTTTAAAAAGGAAGGTAAAAGTTCTGTGTGCCCCAAAATTAGCAGTAAAAATGTTTTAAGAGTTTGTGATGAGAGACTTAAAGAGCAAGATCAGCCTAATTGATTAAATGCAGGATCAAGGAGGGTCTTGGACACAAAAGAGAAATGTTTGCTGCAGTCATCCTCTTCAAGATGGGCGAGAGAGATACCTATGAGAACATCAAAGTGATCAGAAAAGTGTTAGTGGTAGGGAATTATATGAGAAGACCAAAGAACAAGTAAGTGTACAATGGGTGTATGTCTTGAACAGTGTGTGGTGGTGTTCTATCCCCATCCTCAAAAGGGTGTGAGAAAATTAGAGAAGCTACAGAGAGGGGCAATGGGGCTGAAGTGAAGGATGTGGTTGACTTACAAGGAGTAAACTCTAACTTGACTAGGAGCCCTCAGCCTACAAGAGATATTTGAGAGAGGGTACGGTATCTTTCTAACATCAGGAATTGCAAAGGTGAACAGGAGAGATTGTGGTTTTACTTGTCATCTTTGATGCAAGAACCAGAGGGCATAAAATAAGAATAACAAACGCTAGCTTCAGGAGCAGACATCTCTCACAAAAACATTAATTTTCTCACGAGCTGCAGAACTTCTCATTAGAGGATGTTGTAGATGCACCAAGATTTGCAAAAATCCTTTGTATATTTGCAAAGCAACTGGATGAATTTGTAAGTCTAGAGGGAGTAGTAGGTGTGAAGATTTTTATCTGTGACTTAGGAAGTCCTTGAACTGCAAATCATGATAGACTGGAAAAAAGATTTTGAGGAAGTAATGCTACATGGTTTCCCTCATCTTCTGTTTTTGGGTACATTCCACCTATGAACCAGTATGGAGTTTGGAAGCTGTGCTGCACAGGTGATTATGTTCTCCTGGTACAGCTGCTGTTATGTTTAGAGTACAAACAAGTAGAACTGAAGCCGAAACACTTTTATGTAAGAAATTAGGATGTGATTCTGGAGCAGGAACACAGGAGACTTCAGATCTCTCTGTTCTCTTTCAGAAAAACATCCTATGTTCATTTTGAGATAAATTTTTGAGGCCGACACACAAACAACTGGGTGAAATTTAAAGACTTGTCACTAAGAACTGAAGATCAGACTAAGTGGTTTTAATGATCTCTTACAGCTTAAATTACTGTGAGTAGAAGTTTAGACATAATAGTGATGTAACATAAGATCACAGAATATCCTGAGTTGGAAGGGACCCACCAGGATCATCGAGTCTAACTCCTGACTCCACACAGGGCAACCTAAAAGTTAAACCATGTATCTAAGTGTTGTCCAAACTGTATCTAAGTGTTGTCCAAACTATGAAAAACTTAATCTAAGACATTTAGGGTGGGATGTGGAACAGTATGCTTAGTTACTCGCAGACTCTAGCTTGGACTGAAATGATGTCGAGGAAAACATGCAGCTTTTAGAATAAGGAATTACTCTAGTCATAGAATAATGTAAGTTGGGAGGAGTCTCCAAAGATAATCTAGTCCAAATCACTGCTCAAAGCAGGGCCAGTTTAGAGCAGGTTGCTCAGCGTCTTCCTGAGTTTTGAATTTTGAAATTCCATAACCTCTCTGGGCAACTTGTTCCAATGCCTAAGCATTTTCATTGTGAATATTTTTTTTCCTGATGTATGATTGGGATTTACATTCCTGTGACTTGTCACTTTTGCCTGTTGTCTTTTCATTGCTTGCCTTCGATAAAAAAAGTCTGGTTCCATCTTCTCTGTAATTTCCCATTAGGCAGTTAAAGCTAGCAACAAGACCAGTCCTAAGCATAATCATTTTAAGATTAACAAACCCAGTTCTCTCAGCCTCTCCTCTTGCATGTGAGTTGTCTTTCTTATTTTTTGTCAATGAAAGCCTAACTTTCAGTTGGCCTTTATGTCATATATATTCTGTTTCCTGAGCAATATGCTAGATACAGTCTTCAGCCAGATTTGTTTTCTGAAACGACGTTAGGATGCCTTTCAAGAAAATTCTCTTATTTCAACAGACTAGTGCTTGGTTTAATATTACTTTAACATCTTTAGGTTTATCTTATAAATGCCATCTTGAAGTGATAGAAAATGAATAGCGGAAAGGTTTAGGGTTTTTCTATACCAATTAGTGTTTGCAGATTTTAAACGTTGAATAAAAAATTCTGCAACTGGTATGCGAATGTAGACTCCACTTTTGTATTTTAGCAAAGCATAGCTGATCTGTTACCAAAGGAAAGAAGACTGCTTAAATAACACAGTTAAATTATGCTACTTTCAATGATTTTCTTTTATGACTACATCTGTTGATTTCATAAGCAGTCAGAAATAGATATTCAGAAGTACCACATCTCTTAAGTAAGTACAAGGATTTTTAACTGAGAAAGTAAACTAGTTTAAGTATTTAAAAAAAAAAAAAAAAAGGTGTGTATTTTCTTGTGTTTGGATCTGAAAGCAATTTCCTATTTTGCAGAAACTTCTCCAAAATAAACATTTAGGTACTCTCTTATGGAACATGTTGCACCAAAGAAATTGAGGAAGATGGAAGGTTAATGGAAACTTTATAGTTCTTTTAGCAAGTAATATGAAATGTAAGGATTTTGCACTATTTTACAGTTACCTAAGATGTGGTTTGGGATGATCTAATTTTTACAGGGTTTTTTCTGATTCCTGTCATTCCTTCGTATATGTAGTCCTAAAGATTTTCCTTGGCTCAAAGCTTTTCATCAACTATAGTGGATAACTGGATTATTGTAAAAAATTACTTTTACTGGGTTTGTTGTGTGAAATACATGCTTCAACTTGAATGAATGTTAGTCTCATTAAAAGTTGTTCAGTTAATTTGTGGCAAAGTGCAGAGGTCGTCTTTTCATGCAGGATTCCAAATACTGATGATTTTTTTCCGACAGAGGCTGTTTTCGTCCCTGTTTGTTAATGTTTTCATGGACTTGTGTTTGCTGATGTCAGGTGGCATGTGTATTTGTTCCTGATAAATTCTTTCTGTCTGCCTAATTGATGTCTGTCTTCAATACCAAATGACCTTTGACTATTAACAGCATGGGGGAGGCGGAGGAACAGGATGAATTAATGCTGCCTAATTGAAAAGTTCAGATATGCTGGAGACTGCCAGCACAGAGTTTGCAAAGGCAGTTTTTTCAGATTTATCAAAATTTTACTTGGAAAGTTAGTTTTCAAAGCCATTCAGACTGAAAGAAGTAGACAGAATAGAGCATACAGACAGATGCACAGACAAAACAAAAACTTAATTGCCAGGGAACAAATCTGATCGGCAAGGTTGAGACGGGATGTGAATGTACATTATGTCTGTAATTTTGGTTGAAATACTTAAGTGGATGCTAACTCATTTGTAACTTGTCATTTTGATTCTTTTATGAACTAGGATTATTTGCTCATAGAGGGAGTGGCTGCTGTATGTATACTTGGTGTTTGGATGAGTTTTGAGTGTATGAAGAGAATACTACTTTTCCAGCAAAAGATAGCTTTCTTTGATGCCAGTAGGAATTACATGTATTTAAAGACTAGAAGTGGAGGCTCCTTAACAATAGGAGGAGAATAGAGACTGTAGTAGAGGCACAGTAGTAACACCATGTGATCTGCAGTGATTTTTAACTTTTTCAAAGCAGCATGGGCTTTAAAGGGATTTTCATATAAGTTTCCACATGAAAGTATCTATCTTCAAGATGATTGTCTTCTCATTTGATGTATAATTTTATTAAATATTAGCTGTTATAAAAGTTGGTATAAGGCAAAAGAGGAGAAAAGGGAAAGGCTATGTCTAAATATCACCAAAGAGAGTTACCAAAACAGTATTTTCTCAGGTTTGTTGCTGATCATGTTTGGTGGAAGAGCTGTGGCTTAATTTGCTGATACAAAGAAGAATGATTGTATTTGCTTTTGTGTCCATTCTGCATATTTTAGTTAAGTCTTGAGGAAAATGAAGTGAAAATAAGTAGCATTTACCATTCATAAAGCACCTTGAAAGAAGTGATTAAAACCAGTAGGCAAACCCATGTCAGCTTGGCTGTTGTGTGGATTGACAGAGTGAGGAAGAGTTACGGGTGCGTATTTGGAGAATAGTTAGTTATGAAATTCCTAATATGTTGCTTTTCCCTCTGTGATGTATTCTTTAGTTCTTTTGAGTTTTGAAATTTGTCACATACCAATGAAACTAGAATGGGGAACTAGCCATCAAAGCTGGGAGGGAAGCTAAGAATAAAAATACCAGAGTGCATGTTTCAGGTAGGGAATGCACAGTTTGAGAAGAACTGAGTTATATAATAAATGTCACCATAATCCTGTTTCCTGTTAATTTACAGGAATGTCATGCTTTTAAACAAGAGGTAACCCTGCTGAATAGCCAGAGCTAGACCCAACAACAGACTGATGGAGGTGTGCAGCAAAATGGGTTGAGTGAGTGCAGAACTACCTTATTCCACTGTAAGTATGCAACCGTAATTAAAGTAGCAAGTATTTTCCCGTTTTCACTTATGTTTGGTACCAGAGATTACAGAAGTGTCTGTTAGTTCTCTTCTGTTTAGAGAACCTAGAGTCGTGTTAAGAGTCGTGATATATTGTACTGTAATACAGCAGATGTGTATTTCTTTTCCTGTGACTGCTTTGAGATTCCCCTAAAGTATAACTCTCCTAAACATGTATCTTGTCCTTCTAACCTGTGCAAGTCAGCAGACTTGGTTGAAGGGCAATGGCTTCTGAGCAAGGACTTCTGCTGGAGAGAGAGCTGCAGCTCTGTCTAGATCCAGATCAAGATGGTATTGGGTTCTTAACTAGTGGGGGTTTAATTATTTATTATTTGTTCTTTGTTAAGGACAAGTATTGCTTTTGTAGTTACTGTTGCTAACCTAGAAATATTTTTCACTTTGTTCCCTTTGACATTAGGCAAGCAGTGCTTTCTCCCTTTTTTCCTCATTTTATATAGTAATCTTTCAGTTTCTTAGAATTTGCTAAGATGGGGTTTGTGTTCATGTTTCATTTACATGAAGCAATTACCGGTTAACATAGGGTAACTATGTTTACATGGTTATAAAAGTTGATTTTTTTTTTTTCCAGGTGCCAACACGCAGCCTCCATGAGCTGCTTTTGTAAGGGTGACTCTTGCAGAATATCAACTGCATGTAGTCTGGATTAAGATAAAGTAATGTAATGCATCACAGCAGAACTCCCCAACTGCATTATGGGAAAGAAGTGACCACTGAAATAGCAATGTAGTGTTCTTTCACTGCTCCAGGAAAGTGACACCAGCAGTTCAAGGGCATTACTTCTAAAAAGTGTTAGCGGGAGACTAGATTGGAGAATCTGGTCTGATAGCCTGCTTGAATTGATGTGTGTATTACAGTCAAGATGTCTTCACGCACAGTGAGAATTACTTCCAGACCAATTCATTTTAAACCAATCTTCTGAGATGCATGGGGTAGATCTCTGCTAGCTTTACTGTCAAATTCTAGAGGAAGCCTGAGACAATTGAAACTGGTAGTCTAATGCTCTTGAGAAGTGTCTTAGCTAACCAAATAATCGGCTCTGGGACCTGTACACATAAAGCATGCAGATTCTTGCACCTAGTATTTTAAAATTTTGGAATGCGCATTTCTGTATTACATCTACATTGGATTAGTTTTCAGTTTAGCACATTGATAGCTGATGCCTTAATCTTGCTTTCATACTTGACCGTACGACCATCAAGGCTTTAAAGGATTTCTTTATCCAAAAGCTTAAGATACGATACTGTCTTTTAACCTCAGCAGTGTCCAAGACATGGCTCTGTTGTGCCAGTATTCCCTCCCTCCTATAAAGACACATCTTCATAGCTCTGGGGAGATAGCTTTTTCTTTTTTCTCCTGTATCTGCTACTGCCCTGAAAAGCTGCTAGAACTACATACCTGCTAGTGCATCTGAAAGCCAATTAGGAGAGGATGGAGCTCTTCTGAAGTTGACGCATATTGTCTGGACAGTATATCTATCTATGTGGCTTGTAAATGGCCAGCTGTGTTGCATTCAGTGAACTATAGGGATTCTATCATGTGGAATATTAATGTTCTGCTAAAATAGTTTCTCTGTCATCTAGGAGTATTTGGAAATGAATTAAGAAAATGAAGCAGGTTGAATTACTGCTCTAGAGTGTTGGGAAATTATTTAGCTACCTAGATTACCAGCTCTAGTATGTATACTGTTTAAATCATTCACTGCTGAGTTTACTATATTGGATGTGATGATTTCCACTTCTTTATAGTTACTTCCATTAACAGTGCTGTTCTTACACACTTTTCTTCTCATATTTTTTTCCCTTTTTTTTTTAAAGGACAAACTTCTATAATTCTGGACTGTGTATTGCTTATTATCACAGAATCACTAAGGTTGGAAAAGACCTGTAAGATCATCAAGTCCAACCATTAAAAAAAAAACAAAAAAACCCCACCCACACACAAAAACCACCACACAAAAAACCACCCACACCACACAGCACCATGCCCATCAAGCCACGCCCCACAATGCCACGTCCACATGCTCCTTGAATACCTCCAGGGAGGGTGACTCCACTACCTCCCTGGGCAGTCTATTCCACTGTGTTACCACTCTCTCAGTAAAGAAATTTTTCCTAATATCCAGTCTGTATCTCCCCTGGCACAACTTGAGGCCATTTCCTCTTGTCCTGTCACTAGTCACAGAATCACTAAGGTTGGAAAAGACCTGTAAGATCATCAAGTCCAACCAAAAAAAAAAAAAACAAAACCAAAAAAACCCACCACACAACAACAACAAACCACAACACACCAAAAACCAACCCACCCAACACCACACAGCACCATGCCCATCAAGCTACATCCCACAATGCCACATCCACACGCTCCTTGAATACCTCCAGGGAGGGTGACTCTACCACCTCCCTGGGCAGCCTATTCCAATGTTTCACTACTCTCTCAGTAAAGAACTTTTTCCTAATATCCAGCCTGAACCTCCCCTGGCACAACTTGACGCCATTTCCTCTAGTCCTGTCACTAGTCACTTGGGAGAAGAGACCAGCACCCACCTCTCTGCAACCCCCTTTCAGGTAGTTGTAGAGAGCGATAAGGTCTCCCCTCAGCCTCCTCTTCTCCAGGCTAAACAACCCCAGCTCCCTCAGCCGCTCCTCATAAGACTTGTGTTCCAGACCCCTCACCAGCTTCGTCGCCCTTCTCTGGACACGCTCCAGCACCTCAATATCTTTCTTGTAGTGAGGGGCCCAAAACTGAACACAGTATTCGAGGTGCGGCCTCACCAGAGCCAAGTACAGAGGCATGATCACCTCCCTGCTCCTGCTGGCCACACCATTTCTGATACAAGCCAGGATGCTGTTGGCCTTCTTGGCCACCTGGGCACACTGCTGGCTCATATTCAGCCGGGTGTCGATCAACACCCCCAGGTCCTTTTCTGCGGGGGAGCTTTCCAGCCACTCATCCCCAAGCCTGTAGCATTGCCTGGGGTTGTTGTGGCCAAAGTGCAGAACCCGGCACTTGGACTTGTTGAACTTCATCCAGTTGGCCTCGGCCCATCGATCCAGCCTGTCCAGATCCCTCTGCAGAGCCTTCCGACCCTCGAGCAGATCAACACTCCCGCCCAACTTGGTGTCGTCTGCAAACTTGCTGAGGGTGCACTCTATCCCCTCATCCAGATCATCAATAAATATATTAAACAAGACCAGCCCCAAAACTGAGCCCTGGGGGACTCCGCTTGTGACTGGCTGCCAACTGGATTTTGCTCCATTTACCACAACTCTCTGGGCTCGGCCATCCAACCAGTTTTTAACCCAGCGAAATCTCTGAACCATTACCACAGCATGCAGTTACTTACTTACATGACAAAATAGTTATTTAATCCTTGTATTCAATATCTGCTGCAGACTTCATGTCAGATTGGCTTTGGACTATTCTTACTTTCTTTTTATTTTCTAATTTCCACTATGTAAGTTTGTGGGGTTTTTTCACTAGTCAGGGTTCCCCTCCCCATTTCCATGTCAACTTTTTACTCCTAGTACCATTTTTGAGATTATTATTTATCTCAGTGGATCTTGAGCAGCATCACTGACTTGTTTCTTTTTGTTTGGATTGAAAATTCAAGATAGCTTTTGTAAAAATTCTGAACATCTAGTGCAATTGAACTCTGGTGTTCAGTCCCTCCGACGACCCTGACTCTTCCACTGAGCCCAGTTTCCTTTTCTTAGTTTCTCGCCATCCCATCATTAGACAGCTCCTTGTTCTATTGCAGAGGCAGACAGATTCATCTTTTTTTCTTCATTGGTATGCTGTCACTTCCTCTGCTTTTTTTACATGGTCATATTCTCACATAAGTAATTTTCTTGCTCATTTTTCTGTCCTTCAGGATCTGGTTTTGGCAGGTTTCTACAAACCTTGAGTTTTCTATATAAATTCTTTCCCTTCTCGTGTGTTTCTTAATCCCCATCTGTACATGTCCCTGGCTTATTTTCCTGAATCACAGAATCACTAAGGTTGGAAAAGACCTGTAAGATCATCAAGTCCAACCATTAACAACAACAACAACAAAACAAAACCAAAAAACAAACCACAAAAAACAAACAAACAAACCAAAAAACCCAAACCACAAACAAAAAAACTGGCTTCAGATCCTTTCACGCATAAGAAAGTACACAGACAAATAACTTTTGTCACATATCTACTTGGGTGTTTTGCAGTTTCTTTTGTGTAGTTCTGGTTTTCCTTCCTCGTTCTGTCATCTCTGTCTCTTCAATAGGTGGTTCCTTCCTAGGATTTACAGACGAACACAGGCATGTTTGACTCATTCCTATAAACTTGCAGACAAGGAACACAATCATCCATCCTTTGTTTGCTAGACTTTAGTGTCTCTGTCAGCTTTTTTTTGGTACAGACTCTGTCTGTTACACGTTCTTGGAAGCAGAACCCACTCTTGCAGTGACCGTGAGCTCTGTAACCAGTAATAATCTCTGAGCTGCTACTGTATGCATACCTTTTTCCTAAGTTCTCTGTTGCAGGAGCCTCAGATTTACAGTTGGCTTCTGGAACATGTTAACTGAAATAAGTAGACATTTATGCTGTGTAAAGTCTTTATTGTGCTTAATACTCTCAAAATAATAAACATCTCTGTGCCTCAGTTTCTACATCATTTGTGATTTTTGTTTATATTTACATTGGGACTTCTTACAGTTAAATTCTCTGAGTCATCTGATCTCCTTCCTGTGCAGCAAGCGTACTGATTCTGCTCACTGACTCTTGCCTCCCCGCCCCCGCCCCCCCCCCCCCCCCCCCAAAGAGTGTGAGGATTCCTCTAATTGAACTGTAGCCCCTTTGTCAAGGATATTCACAATAGGCCTCATCAAGTACTCAAAAGTCCATCACCCAGCAATTTTCTAGTTACCAACCTAAGGGATTCAGACCCAAAGAACTGGTTGGTTCTGGATTGCAACCATTGTTTTGTTCACTTCAATGAATAGTCATCAAAGCTTTTGCTTCAGTTTCCCAATTTACTGCTCCCTGTTATTCCTAAGAAATAAAGCTGCAGCGTTTTTTCAGAACTCAGAAGTGCTTGTGTCACACTGTAATCCTCTTCTGTTCTCTTATATTCTTGTAGTCTTGTAAGTCTCTTCGTTTCTTGTTTTATGCTATTTGTCTGTGTCCTGATAGCTCTGCGGAACTTCTTGTTCTGTTTGTTGCTGTACTGTGCCTCACACAAAGACTTCCTTGTGATGAAGGGTCCTAGGACTACTGTAAATTGACCTCTGCCACCACAGTGCTCAGCATTAGTTCAATGAAAAAATGGGAAGGGGAGGAGAAGGGAATTTGTTTCATCCATTTCTCTTCAATTAAGGCAGTCTTCACTTTCGTCTTGCCTTTTTTTTTTCCCCCCTCCTTGCTGGTTATTTGTTGGCTACTGTGATATCTGGAAAAGCATGCTGGACTGCACCAGGAAGAGCATGGCTATCAGGTTATAGGATATGATCCATCCTCTTTACTCAGTACTGGTGAGGCGATATCTGGAGTGCTGTGTCCAGTTTTGGACTCCCTAGTTCAAGAAAGTTACGGACTTACTGGAATGAGTCCAACAAGTACCCATGAAGATGATTAAGGGACTGGAGCATCTTTCATATGAGGAGAGGCTGAGAGAGCTGAGGCTGCATAGCCTGGAAAAAAGAAGGCTCAGGGGAGATGTCACCAGTTTGTAGAAGTATCCGATAAGAGGATGTAAAGGGGATGGAGCCAGAAACTTTTCAGTGGTGCCCAGTGAATGGAAGAGGCAATGGGCACAAATTAAAATAGAATAGAATAAAGTACATGGAAAACACATGGAATTCCACCTAAACACAAGAAAAGACTTACTGTGAGAATGATCAAGCACTGGAACAGGTTGCGCAGAGAAGTTGCACCATCCATGGAGATAATCAAAACCCAGCTGGACGTGGTCCTAGGCAACCTGCCCTGCTTGAGCAGAGGCGTTGAACTATATAATCTTAATAGGGCCCTTCCAGCCTCAGTGATTCTGTGGGAAGATAGTTACTAAGATTGTGGGTATTACAGAGTCCAAGAGAGACAGCAGGCTTTCTAAACTAACTTTATGCGGGTGAAGCAGTGAAGGAACATGGCGATACTTGTGGCGAATAACTCTTCATGCTAAAGAGGGGATATTTATCACAGTCCTACATGAACATCTTGATCATTGGAGTATAGGTTAAATCACAGGCAAGGTAGTAATGGTAATCACTGCTTCCTATGCTTTGCAAATCTCTTCCAAAATACTAGCTTTTTCAGCCAAAATGATTTAGCAAAATTAATAAAAGTATGAAAGTAGTTTGGAATGATGGAAACTGTGAGGGCTAAATTATTGTCTAGCCCTGAGTAAATTCTGTTCTTCAGGACTTAGGACAGTACAGTGCAATCTAGCATCATCTTCTGAATTACTTCACATCAAGTTGTGACACTTCCTCTGTATTTATTTCCATTATTTTTCTAAGGGATGCTGTAAAATAGGTTCTCAGAGTAATTGCATAAGAAACCTAGAACCTAGAAAGGACTTACTTCCATTTTCATTTCTTAATCTATCAACAATGAGTACATATTATTTTCTGAGTTATGATTACATATTAAACCAAAATATTTAAGACATTTTGAAAACAGGCCTGTAATAAGTTAAGAGTCACTGCCACCTAGTGGAACGTTAAAAACTTTGAAGTGTTCTAAAACTTGATTAAACAAGATTTGGAGAGGAGAGTTCACAGGTTTTTATGGTTGACACAGAATGAGAGATTCCAAGTGGCAGCAAAGGATACTAGATTTCTTTTTTTTGGAGTAGCTTATAGTCATTATTTTTCACTTAAGAAATGCAACCTTTTTTCGTTCTTCCTCATTTATAGTAGAACATGCGAGATACTCGTGCTGACTTCTAACATTCAAATACAAAACCAGCTTCTTATTGGTGGAACGCTTGGAAGCCACAAAGGCTGTTACGCTTTTGTGGCAAATATTGCAAATATTAGTCCTTACTAGTTCCTCTCTATGATATATTGTTCGTATACTATTTCAAAATATGTTAATGATGTTTAGTGTGACAGGCTGGATGTCTTCTACTCTTGAGACTGGTACTAAATATAAAACTTCAAGTAGTTTTGCTGAGAAATTTAAATCAGAATGTAATGTTGACTAGAAGTTACAGCTTTAGTTGAGAGGCATTTTTGTCAGTTTCACAATGAAAATGGAAAGCTCGGTTTGCAGAAGCAGAAAATATGTTCCAGATGCCAATAACTTACCATAATGCAGCTTTTATCTAGCTTGGGGAGGAGTATCTGCAATGCTGTGGCATGGGACTGTCACATCAGTCAAGCTCAAGGAGACCTTAAGTCACCTTGCCATTTGCCAGCAAATCCATGTTTGTATGACAAATTAACAAACTGTTTACTGTTTCCCACTTTTCTTATGACTGTTTACTGCAGAATCTGGGCTTTGCAGTGATGATTTCATTTTGTCATTGCTGGTGGAACTTGCCGAATATAGTTGTGTACTATTTGTAGTAGTTTCTGTTGTTGAAGAAAGTGATTTTCAGCATTAAAGCTTTGTTGATATGTGTCCTGTATTAATTAATTAATAGATCATGAAAACAACAGAGGACTCTGCTGATAATCGCTGGTGTCTTCTATACTGTATGTCATAAAACTTCCTCGAATTCTCATTCAGTGTTGTTGTAGGGGGTGGGTTTGCATTTTTATTTAAATAAATCAATAAAATCAACCTTGACGTAAAGATTTCCAGACATGGGTAAAGTTCCACAGTCTATGCAAAGTTCTTCAAACGGTTTCTAATTATTAGAAACCTGCACTGTATTTCTTGTCTTAATTTGTTTAGGTATGCAGCCTGAGACCTTTCTTGGTAGAATGTCACTTTATTGTGGTTTTTTTTCTTATACAAGTAGTGTTGATCATATCATTACTTTACTTCTTGATGCATTAATGATGGTAGACATAGCAGAATGGAGAGAGGAGAACACTTAATAGTTAACCTGTAAATATAATAAGCGGTCATTAGAGTGAGCCCAATTATCAGTGGATATAGTAAAGATAATGGGGCATGATCAGGATAAAAATAGCATTGCACATTCAAACCTGCATTGTCAGACTCCTGCTCTTCCATGGTTTTAGCAACTAAGGATCCTGTGAGATAGTTAATAATTTTGAAATACATTTTGACAGTTTAGGAGCATTATGAAGAGCCTTTTCATTATGAGATTGTGCATACAGCTCTTAAACTATAACACTGAGACTTTGTGTTCATTATAATTTTAAAAATAATAAGGCCTTATTTTTATTGAACTTGTAGAATGTCAGCTTACCTTTTTGGTGTAGCGGTGGCCACAGATGTCTTTGTATCTGGGTTGCCCTACGCCAGTAAGTTATTTTGAAAATCCAGGATTTGCACTGTTGTAGGGCAACCTGGCTATGACAAAGGAATCTGTGGCAGGCTAGTATAACATGTGACTGGTCAAGTAGAGCATATCATAAGAGCATGGCCTGAGCTTTGGATGTTGTTTTTAACCTACTTGTTAGGTATAATTCAAATCATTTGTATTCATAAAACCCGAAGAGTTTGGGACCTGGAGTCTGAAGTTGTTTCTTAAACTCATCGTATCAGCTGCTTCTCTCCTCATGATAGAACTCATTTGAGTGTACATGCATTAGAAGGGTGGCAGTAGGAGAGTTGAGACAATTTTGGTAAGAGAAGTCAGCTTTGAATCTGCTTTTTCATTAGTTAGACTTGATTCATTGGCAGCTAGTGGGAGGTGCTGCAAGAATCACTTTTTCAGCCTGTTTGCCCAGGAATGATGCATGTTATTGAAGAATATTTATTTACTTCAGTAATTTCAGTTTGTGGTCAGCTAAATCAGTGAGGTTAACACATAGTTAATCCACAGACCCTTAATAATGTTAATAGTGGTTTTAGCTAGATGGACAGGTCTAGTGATCCGAGATCTGTGACACACTTTGCTAGTTCTGCTCAACTTCTGTATTTGTGCTGGTAGTATAACAGTGACTGGTGTAAGTTGCTGCACTAAACTTTGGAGTGCTGTTTCCCTTCAAAAGGTGTATTGTCACTGGATCTTGTCACAGCCCAATATATAGGGATTTATGTACTAAATTATAAATATTATTTCCATTACATTTCCATTATTATTCATTAATTATACTAAGAAGTCTCTGAGAAAATAATGTGTATGAAACTACTAAATTTTTCATGGCATATTTTATCTATAGGTGGTACTGTTGCCTAAAGCATAATGAGATATATGAGGGACTTGCCAGTGAAATGGATACTGAAAATACATAAGACAGTTTTCGCTTAGTAGGATCTTTAGTCATATAAATGTAATGGCTTCTTAATCTTCTATAGCCTAATTGCTTTTTTCTTACTAAACTGTTAGTAAGCAATTATTATTTAAATCCAGGCTTTTGGATACTTCAGAATTTTTCATGTTGTACAAAATGGCCACCAAGGTCTAATGACTTTTGAAATGAAAAGAGCTTTTTCATATAAAGCATTCTGGCTATTTAGACAATGCAACTGTCCAGTCTCATATGTGCATTTGTGCATGTATTGTATGTCATGAAAGGGCTCAGAATGACATAAAAAATATTCCTATTTTCTGAAGGAAGTGGAGTTCACATGGATCATTTCTGCCTTTACTGCAGGAGATGTGGTCCTTTTCCTCTCTGCTTTGCAGAAATCGTATGTGAGGGAATGAGAAATGGGGTTTGAGAGGTGATACTTGACTGGACAGGGCCACTCAGGAAAGTGAAGATACGATGTAGTGTTTAATGTACTAAACTTTTGGGAGGGGATGCTGTCAGTCAGTGATGCTCAGTGCTTCTGAGGTTTTGTGCATTAACTTTTCTCTAGCTTAGCAAGTATCCACATAGCACTCAGCAGCTGCTTCTTTGAAAGATGTAAAAAAATTTTCGTCTAGAAATCCTTCCAGACTGGCTTGCTCTGTCACTGCAATGACAAAACAGCTGTAAATTGCTCAGACTCAGAAGGATTTTGAAAATTTACTTTTCTTCTGTTTTTAATATTAAAGTGGTGATACTAAACAAAAGAAACTCAGAGGGGAGGGGTGGGGGGAGGTATGTAAATATCTAGATATGGAGAACAAGCGACACATGGGTTTAGATACCTTGATGCTAACTGCCTTTTTCTCTTTATTTAGCAGTAACACAAAAAGATGGGACTTCCACTCCTCTCCCCCCTGCCCCCACCCCCCACCCCCCCCTGCTCCGGCCCTGAGCCTCTGGGCTGAAGCTGGATGTGATGTAGATGGACATAAAAGTTTCACATCAGTGGCTGAATGCAAGCACAGGGGCACAAGTATAACCACATTATTGTTTCATCCTGTTTTCATAATACAGTCCCATTTTCCTCTTCCAGTACGTTAACTGTGCTAACATATTCTCATTTGTACTCTACACCCACAGCACCTGAATATGACTTTGTTCATGGTTCATCAAGGAAAGAAACGTTCTAATGGTGAACATCTGGAGGAGTAGTTTTGGAATGAAGAAAGAGGAAAATGGGTGCAATGATTAAAAACAACTCAGAAATTAATACGGAGCTCTGTATGGTCTATTGTGTCCTTAGGTTGTGGCAATTGCCAATGAAGTGGAATAGTATATTGTTGATCTTGCTGGAGGTAGAAAGCAAGAATCTTGCAGTATTCTTCATTCCCTTATCTTGGTCGATGACAGCTAACCATTCTCATGTTTGATACCAAATACAGGAAGGCATGTCCTCTGAGGAGCGGCTGAGGACTCTGGGTTTGTCTAGTTTGGAGAAAAGGAGGCTGAGGGGCGAACTCATTGCTCTTTACGGCTTCCTGAGGAGAGGTTGTGGAGAAGGGAGGTGCTGATCTCTTCTCCCTGGTATCCAGGGACAGGATGCGTGGGAATGGTTCCAACGTTGAGTCAAGGGAGGTTCAGGCTAGATATTAGGAAACATTTCTTTACCGAGAGGGTGGTCAAACACTGGAACAGGATTCCTAGAGAGGTGGTTGATGCCCCGAGCCTGTCAGTGTTTAAGAGGCATTTGGACAATGCTGTTAATACCATGCTTTAACTTTGGCCAGCCCTGAAGTGGCCAGGCAGTTTGACTAGATGATCATTGTAGGTCCCTTCCAACTGGAACTATTCTATCCTAAATTTATTAAAAAAATACAAAAAACCCCAAAACAAACAAAAACCAACCGGTAACTTTTGTTGGTTCCAACCGAGTTTATCAGTACCCAAACAGGGCCCTAGTGCTCTTTGTCTTCACTGAACCAGTTGTGCAGCTAATTTAAGCTTACGAAAGAACAGCTATCTTTTGGTAGAATACCAAAGTATGTTTTCTTAAAAGCATGCTGCAGCTGTCAGCTCATGACTCAGTGATATTGGGAAAACCATAATGAACTAATGAAAGTAGTAAGTAAATGGGGTTTGAAATCAGCTAAGACAGTTAACTTTTGGAGCCCAGAATGGCCGTACCAGGTCTGATCAAAAGCCTGTCTAGCTCAATATTTTTTCCTCCAATAAGAAAATCAATAAGAACAATGGTCATCAATGGTTGCTTACGTGGTTATTCTCATATTCGCTGAGAGCAGCGTGAACAGTTAGTAACTTCTCCATATTGCTCTGCTAACATTCAGAATTTAGGGCATAGAGACTCCTTGGCCAGAGGTGGTATCTGTGCTTAAGAGTCTTTAAGTGACTTTCTTGTGAGTTGGATAACTAGTAATGGGAATGAATTTATGGTCATTGTAACTGGATTTACATTTCTGCTTTCAGAGAATATCACTTCTGTGCCATAGATGTGCCAAAATTTAACAAATGCTGGTAAAATAATGGCTGTAGGGGTTATTTTTGTGCCCAGTTTTGATGGTGGTGTTTTGTTGGTTTTATTTTTCCAGTTTAGTTGTTCTTGCACTGTCTTCACTTTTGCTTCAGAGAGAAAAACATATTTAAATGGGTTTATTAAGTTGGCAAAGAAGAACAGACATCCTCTGGTGATATGTATGTTTGCATCCAGATTTATCCAGTTTGCATGCCAGATTTATCTGGCAATCTATGAGTGAGATCTACTGCAATGTACCTGTGAACCTTCCATACAAACAGATAAGATTCTTTGTTTTGGTTTGGTTTTTTAGCACTGTTTGTATAATGCATCATTTTAATGCGTAACCTGAGCAAGTTGAAAGAATTTTTAAGAAGCAAAAGCTATGAAAAGAAATGATATGTAATTTTAGTGACTTTTTAACCTTTTATTGCCAATATATTGGACCTTTGATAATTTTCAGAATTTCAAAAATGTCTTTTTAATCTTGTTGGAGTGAAATATTGCAAGTATGGGGGAGCAGCTTTTATAGTAATTAATATCTTTCTGTATGTAGTCTGACAATCTTTCGTTACAGTAGGCTTAGTAGTAGCTCCAGTGCTAATTAATTTGCAGAGTAATACCTTTTGTGATAGCAGGAGTGGAAATACTTCAAATCACCAGGTGATTTCATAAGAATAAAAACTCTTTATTGGATTTGACTTAAAAGGATAATCGCTCCCTATGACTTTTCTCAAGGCAGCAAAACAAATGGGTGTGTAGAGAATTATTTTTTCCTAGATGTGACTTGTGGAGAAACCTATGCACATAGGAAAAAACAGTCCATTTTTAATGCTTGTGTTAGATTTTATTTTTTATTCCCCCAAAATGTTTCAAATACATTTTGGTGCTTATTTAGAATGAAAGTATCTAACCTTGCAAGCTTTTTCTATGTACTGAATGTTGAAAGGCAAAAGTAAGTTAGTGCTTTTGGTTTCAGATATTAAAGAACTTTTGTCTCTTTTTGGTTTAGTGAACGTTAAAACTTGGAGTAAAACTGAGCTTGGACAGGATACGAGATCACATATGGGATTTTTCTTTCCCCTTTCAGAGCATTTTTGAGCCCCCGCACACTGGAAAGTCTAGTCAGAAAGGCGGAGAAGGAGGAGACGAGAATATTTTTGTAGCCTTGATGTAAATGCCACGTTTTAAAGAAATTACATCATCAAAATTGCTTTCCACTTCAGTATCTCTGAGGACTATTAACAGGAGAGACTCCAGACCTAGAAATACTTTGCAGTCTGTTAGTGCTCAAAATATGAGTTAATTTTATCGGGACACAAGATAAAGGAAATTGCTTCTTGACTAGTTTAATTGAGGAGATTCTGGCATTATTTGAAACAGTTACTGATTTGCTTCATGCAGGCCCATGAGATGGTGGGGAGAGCTGTTGTCATGTAAGGCCTTGTAGGGATGACAGGTAGGGTGAAGACCTCATCTTTCTCAAGGAAGTAAAATAAGGGGTTATTTTTGTTCTCAGCTGCTTGCTTTTCCAGCATGTTCCTGTTTGTATGATCAGAGTGTTGTGGGAAAGGGTGAGGATACACAGGGAGATGTGGCAGTATCCCTAGTTGCTGATTTGAGCAACTGCAGATTTTGCTAAAAGGGTACATGTACAGGAGTCTGTGGCAGTGGTTGCCATGGGGTTCAACTGCGTGTGCTGTGGGGAATGATGAAACAACCGTGCTGTTTGTTTTCTCGATTTAAAGTGAATCAGAGCTTGAGCTGACTTGGTAATTCTCTAAGCAGTTCTTGGTTTTTTTGTGTGCACATGCTTATACACGTGCAGAGACATACACGAATAGTTCTGCTCTTAGTATGTATGTGCATGCTGTATGTGAAGAATTTTTACTAGCTGTCTGCTGGGCAGCATGCTTAAAATGCGTGTAAACTTTCTGCAACATTAGCAGTTCTTTGCAGTGAAACAGGGCTATATGGTATCTGTATTTTAACCTGTCCCTAGCAGCCGATTTAGGTTTAATAATTAGAAATAGTCAGGTAGTTTAGTTTTCACCCCATGGGCATAATACTGATTATTTAATTTGGGAGCGAGGGTTCTTCTTTCTTTTGATGAGACAGGTGTTTGGATTCAGCAGCCTCTTCTGTGCAGTCCTGTGGGTCTGAACTGTGTTAGGTTTTTTTATGCCCATCTTAACAAGGTTTCAGTTAAGGTTCCATTTGGATTCTCACATCTGAATCTTGCAAAGTGTCACTTACCTGACAAAGTGAGAGGCAGATTCTGTACTAAGACCTTCTCTATAAAGAATGTTAGCAATGTATTGTGTTGAACACTGTAACTTCAGTAAGGCTTGTAAACATCCACAGCTGTCCCCTTGTTCACTTAGTCAGCCATTGCATTGTAGTCCTAAGAGTCAGTTAATCATTGAATCATAGAATGGTTTGGGTTGGAAGGGACCTTAAAGATCATCTAGTTCCAACCCCCTGCCATGTGCAGGGACACCTTCCACTAGACCAGGTTGCTCAGAGCCCTGTCCAACCTGGCCTTGAACACTTCCAGGGATGGGACATCCACAATTTCTCTGGGCAGCCTGTTCCAGCACCTCACCACCCTCATAATGAAGAATTTATTCCTTATATCTAATCTAAATCTACCCTCTTCCAGTTTAAAGTCATTACCCCTTGTCCTGTCACTACATGCCCTTGTAAAAAGGCATGTAATATATTCCTGAAAGATTGTTTATGATCTAAGAGTAGTCTTAGATTTGAGATTATGTGGAGTGTGATTCATGATTTAATGAACATAAACTTCAAATATATTACTATGATGTATTAGCTGACAAAACTTTCAGTGATTAAGGTAAGAGCATAATGTGTTATATTGAATGTTTAACTGAAGGACTTTGGCAGGTCCTGTGTCATTGTGCTAACTGTTGTTGGACCAATAATGAAAGGGAAACTTTAACCTGTTAAGCTACTAGTTAGTATGGATGCCCAAAATGCACTGAATACAGTATCTATGTGAAGCCTGTTTTTGCTGTGTTTGGGAGTAGAATTTGAATTTTGATTCTGGCTTTTACTTCATTTTAGATAAATACAGAGAATGCCTGTCTCAAAACAGTATTTTCTATAGGAACAACGAATTAATTCTGAAGTTTTGCAACAATAATCAGAGGTCCAGTGTGAGGGAGGGACCAAACATATCCATCAGTAACAATTTTTTAAGCGACATGAAAAAGCCTTCTGAGCGATTTTCTGAACTAGCCAATCTTATGGTCAAATTTTTCTTTGCGGTGTGGATTTGAAAATAAAATTGTTTAGGATTCCCTTGACTTCCCCTTACATAAAATTTTGACCAAAAGGAATATTTTTGTGCCTGGAAGTATCTGTTGTTGTCATTGGGTAAGTGATTTTATTTAAAAACGGGTGTGTAATTCTTTTATGAGTACCCTTGCTATCTGAATTAAGTCTGTAATCATGTCAGTGGTTCTCATTTTAGTTCTGCCTATTCATATACAAATTTTATTTTTTCTGAATGAGAAGCAACTTAATTAGATTTGTGGAATTATATCCACCTATGTCGATATGGTGCCTACCCTTTAGTGTATAATAATTAACATATATCTAAGAAGATGCAATCTGGTTTCCTGATATTGGGGAGATAAATATTTATAACTACTTAATACTTATCTTTGTTCAATACTCAGGAATATGCTGTCTTGTAATTATTTGTGCTTTATTTCAAGACTGATGGTTCTTTTAAATACGAGTATTACTGTGGTGATCAATGGCTTTGTTAATTCGGAACTGCAATATGGGGTGGTTTAGTGTGTGGTTTTTGTTTTGTTTGTTTGGGTTTTTTTTAGTTTTCGTTAAACACTTTGTATTTCTGTGTTTTCATTAAAGACTTTGTAATTCTGGAATGGATTATTTGATTCAAGTGAGTAGAGGCAGCTTCTTCGTGGTACCACATACTCAGATTTTTTGCAGTCCAATCTTTCAGTTTCTGGGGGAAGCTTCAGGTATATTACCTATGTAGAGTCCTAAGCCAATTTGGGACTGTATCTGTCTGCTTAATCCAGTTTGGAAAAAGTCTCACTTCAGACAGTGCTGTTGCTGGATTGGCTGAAATCCGTGACATTCATCCTTCCAACTAAGGACAATGTTGGCCAGTTCTCTTCTCTGGAAAACTGTTCTTTGGGGACTGACATAAAATTATTTCAGACACACCTGTCGGTATAGATATTAGTGGAGGCCTAAGCAGCTGCCAGTAGGATTTGCGCATTAGAAAGATACAGTGGGACTTAAATCACCGGTTACGAGACTAATTCAAGTGATGAGCAGGGAAAAGTGAGGAAGCACCACTTTTTTCAGTCAGTTAATAGCTTGGATTTCTTATTTTAAAATACATTATGGTTACCTGCAGTTTCTGGATGAATACTGCCTAGCATGGACTTCATATAAAACCTAATTCAACATAAATAACAAATAATACACTTTTTTCCCCCCTACATTTCTTGAGTTGATTGGAAGTGGGGATAAGGACTTGTCATGGCTTTAGCGATACTCAGTTGTACTCCTTCACGGTTGGTACCTGAAAGAAAAGAGAATCTAGCTCCTAAGATAATCTTGTTTCTGCAGTTCTTTTCTCTGAGAAAAACAATGAAATTTCTTGTATTGTTGGTTTTTTTAAAATTGTGTTTATTTATTTGCACGAATACATTTGCTTTGCAGGAATTCTGTTTTCACCATGTTGTCTCACCAGTGCTGGATAAGCTGAAATTTCCTGCGTCGTGGGGAGAGCATGTATAAAAGGAATGACCTCATGGCCAGTGTGATGGTCACCTCCGCCACTCCAGAGGTATAGATCCTTGGTTTTTGTTAGCTCCTGTATCAAAATGGAAATTTTAGCTTGTTTCAACTCCCACAGAAGCCCTTTCCACTACCAGTCACGTCAGTCCTTTTTCTTACGAACAGTGTAGTATTTGACAACAGAGTAATTTTAGAACACTCCGTGGTTCTGAGTGTTCATAACCTATTTTTTTATTGTAGTTGATGATGATTACTCATTTAGATTAGTTTTAAATAGCATTTTTGACCTGTAACTCCGTAACTTACAGCAGCCATTTATTATTAACGAGTTAAGAGCAATGTAATGTACCACATAAATAGAGCCAGTCAGAAATACTCCAGTTGAATTTTTTTTGAAATTTACTAGTCTACTAGTAAGAAAGTGCTCTGTAAGATTTTGTTCATTTTAACCTTTTGTATCCTTTGGAGACCAGGGAGCTCTGTTGTGCCGTTTCCAAAAACTGCCTAGTTCCATGTTGAGCTGCTGTGCACAGCTAACAGCCTGTGTTTGTAGGTCCAGGACAGCCAGCTGAGGACTGCTTAGGAATTAGTTACCCTATGAAGTTTTACTGGTTTTTTACTTTCATGTAATATTATGATGAAATATTATAAATCAGCTACAGTAAAGCTTGCCCAGTAAAAGCACACGTTTTAAATGTATGATTGGAGGTACTTTTTGAAAAGGTAACATTTTGATGAAATTCTTCCCTGGTTGAAAAATGCTACTTCTTCACCTCTTAAGACAGTTGAAGAGCTGTGTGAAGCAAGTTTTTCCATCATAGTGGTGCCTTTTGCACACACAGCTTGATCCTATCAAATCAGTTGTCCTGATTTTCATGAAACAAATCAGCTGTGAGCTGATCTTTAAAAATCTTACAGCAAAACAAAAATATGTAATACAGCTGTGCCCTGCAGAAGATTGTTTTCTCAAACATAGTATAAATGCCCTCAGACTAACAAAAATAGTTTTCCGTTCTCTCAACATGGGCGACATTTTGAACTGGGTATATCAACACACAATTTTGAAATTCCTCTTCAAAATAATGAAACAAAAATGCTTTTGCATGCCAGAAATATCTTTCATAGATCAGAGCATAAGAAGTCACCAGGGTCAAACCAAAGATTCTTCTACACCATTATTCTGCCTGTGATAATGGCCAACAGCAAATGCCTGATGAAGGGCAGTACAAATGTTAGGCTTCCTAATCAGTAGTTCCTCAGATTCTTTGTAAGGTAAAAAAATAAATCAACATCTCATTTAGCACCTTCTAGTTCTTTGCTACCTAGTCAGTTTTAAGTGAGAATTACATGTCACAGTTAGTTAAGATGCCAAAACATCTTGTTTTGACAACAACGTTCTTCTAGCAAAGAAATAACCTCAGTGAGGTAAGGGCTTAAGATTTTATGTGCATAAATTTGTATTCAGTATGTAGTTTTAAGATGAGAAATAGAAAAATAATGCTGCTATTAAATCACATTATTCCTGAAGAAAGGAAAATGAGCCACAGGTGCCTGCATCTGAGCCCAAGGACAGAAACTTCAAAAGGAAGGCAAGGCACCAATTTTTAAGGCAAGACTCAGTACTATTCTGAAGTACCCTGGCCTAACATTGGGTTAAATTTCAGGACATCTCAGTTTTTCCTTTTTTATACTATTATGGATAGAGTAGCATGATTTGGATCTACCCACTCTTTAACTTGCATATTTAATTTAAAAATTTCCATTGAATATGGATCTTCAAAATCCCAACACATTTCCTTTTGTGTGACAGCTCTTTTATCTAGTATATAATTTTAAAAATGGCTTTCTAAAGCTGGAAATTTCATAGAGCTAAAATTGTATGCCGCTATAGTTTTTGCAGAAGGAAGTTAGTTGGAAACATTCGTGAACCGTGCTAAACTAAACTTTATAATTCAGTGTCTGAAGCTTTTTGAAGTTCATACATTTTTCTTGTCATTTCTTAATACTTTTACACATATTTATTTTCTGAATTTGACATGAAATTCATCATTCTGCAGATAAGCCTACTTTTTTTTCTTTGTAGGGTAGTAGCAGCTCAGATTCTCTGGAAGGGCGAAGTTCAGATTATGCCAATAAAAGCTACGATGCAGTTGTATTTGATGTGTTGAAAGTAACTCCTGAGGAGTTTGCTGTAAGTAGAAATGTTGTTTTTGCATTTAAGCTTGTGTAATATTCAGGGCTTGCAGGTTATTAAAAAATACATAAAACTTTTTTCTTGAAATAAAATCTTTTAAATGAACTTCCACTGTTCTTAAAAACAAATTACTGATTATATAAACTTTAACAAAATAAATATGTCTTGGGATTTAATCGTTCAGTACTGACCTGACACAGCATATTTGTTTTTCTGTGTAAAGCCATTTGAATTTTTTCTGGTGTTTTAGAAGACCCTAGCATAGGTTTAAAGATGTTAGTTATCCACAGTCTGATTCTTTTTTTTTAATTGAAACCACTAATACTCATCTTTTCTGCTGAAACATCAGTTTCTCAGAAAAAATCAGTTTCTTAAAAGCAAAGAAGCTTGTAGAGAGGAAACAATTTGCATTCCTTAATAACAATTTTCAGTACTAAACTAAAAGCAGAACCGCAGTTTTGGCAAAAGTCCAATACAGTTCTTGTGCTTGGCCCCTTGTTTTTAATTTATATGTTAACTTGCTGGGGAGCAGGAAGGAGTGAGGATGAAAGCTATTGAACCTAGTTCAATGTTTTCATTAATATTCTGGGCATCAAAATGATATTTCTCTCATTTGGCGTAAGATCGTTTAATATCTGTTCACCAAAAAAAAAGTCCTGGAGATATGCCTACGTTATTCCTATAAGTTTGTCACTTTGAAACAAATTCTGATGAGTCTTTTGTAACACTATTATAGAGTACACAGATGAGATGAACTGTTGTTAGGTAAAAATACAAAAATACTTGGTTGGCAAATCTGCATCAACTCAGTTAAAAAATGCCCTGATGCTTTTGCTGCTATTCATGCAAGTTCAGATGATTCATGGCCAAGGACAACTTTCAGAAATGAACAGACCAACAATTTAGACAGGCCTGTAAAATCACACAAAAATATGTCTAATTTCATCAGAGGAGACTGAATATTAAGTCCAAAGGCAGCCCAGAACATAATGTGTAGTCTACACCGGCAAAAATGAATTTGTGGTGATCTCAGAACTGTATTTATAAAATGATCAAGTCAAGGTAAGGTTGCTTGTAGCTTATAACTGATCAGTTTTCTATTACATTCATAATTCCTACTGCTTTTGGTTTGAGACGGAAGCTTTTTGATGAGGGTCTTGATTTAATGGTACACTTTAAAAACACACACATGGGCACGCACACACCCTTATGTCAGTGTAACATGTCTTTTAACTCTGAAGTCCAAACTTCTGTAAGTTGCTTTTCTCTCTACAGTTCCACCCATAGCCATGAACAAAACAAACAAACAAACAAAGAACTTACCAACACCCAAAGAAAGCAAAAATTGAAATGTGTGTCTGTAGAACTGGCAGTGAGGCTTGAAAAAGATCGTATGTAAACCCTGATGACAGGGCTGTTTGTTTGGCGTTGATTTGTTTGTTGATGTTGATTTTAATATGGTCACACAAACTTTTAACACCAAGGCTATCTTAGCCAGAGTAGCTATTCTCCTTGTGCCTCATTAAAAACTTTTAATTGGTTTACCCTGATCCTCCTTTTTTATTAACAGCTCAAGTAATGTTTACTGCTTCTGTTCCATCCAGAGAAGCAGATAATTTCTTTCTTCAGTAAACAATAGCAACCAGAAAATTATACATACTATTTCTTGTTACTCAAGACTGCAGTAGTCTGTTTCAAATTACTTGAAACAGTTCAGTTGGGGAGACTGAAAAAAACCCCACAGGTCTGGGTTTACTGTAGTTAGTGCAATTTGGTTACTGGACATCAGGGCAGAGATCTGTAGAAGATGGGATTGCTGTATTAAATATAAATATTTAGAGAAAGGGAATGGAGTCAAGTTAAGGTCACTTCCAAATTTAGTGTGTTGTATTCCTTTTTAAAATGTAGAAGCAGCAGAGGAGAAATTCCCTCATGGTAATCACATATATAACGAAAAGACCAGCAGCTTGTCAATACTACTGAATTTTGGTTTAACCTTTTTGGCGATTTTGACTGAACCTGTGTCTTGTTGAAACGATTACAAGTTCTCACTGAAAACTTCTTTATTAATGTCATATAATATGGTTTATAGTCAGCTTTTTGGAGCCTCTGCTGTGCATCTTATTAGGAGACAGTCAAGAAGTTGCAAACAGGCATTTGTGACTGCACTTTTTCTAGGAGCAGACCGAGATCTTAATGACATCTGAGTTTTTAAATACCCAAATATTACTCAGAAGTATAAATCGCAAAATTGAGTGCTGCTAAGAGTGTTTGGCTGGGGCTTTGTGGCGCAATCTTTGACTTAGCATAATATAAAAGCAAGAGACAGGCAGTGTAAATTAATCATTTATGGAAGGAAATTTTTTTCATGTCTGTCAAATTTTATGGGCCTCATTAACTTTTCTAGGCTCATGTCTGAGGAATCATGCTAATAGTAGAAACCTGTTTAAAATTATATTTAAATAGATAGTTATCATTCTTAATTGGTGGAATCAAATGAGCACTTTGAGAGGGGATTAGCAAGGTTTTGCAATTTTGGGTTTAGCATAACAAAACGGCCAACAGAGAAGCTTTGCTGGGGAAAGATCCAAAGAAGCATTCTTTGACACTTTCTTTTACACATTAAATCATGTAAACCTCTGTAGGTTTATACATTCACACTATAATCGAAGTGCCTATTGGTTAAACATAATTTACATAACTTCCAAATATATAGTGTCATTCAACCACTGAAGCAATTGAAGTATCTTATCACTCAGATGCTAAAAATGTTTGAGAAATGCTTTTTTTCAAAACCATTGGCTTTGAAACAGCATTACAATGTCTTACCAGTACATACTGATCAGTCACTGAAAATCTGTGTATGATCCCTTTAAAGCATATTCCAATAATAACTAATTAACACATCATAATGCTTTAATGCCTTTCAACCCAGTGAATGTAAAATTTATACTGCTTTCTATGTGAAAGGCAAATAATTCTTCATGCCATTTCTGTTATGTCAATAAAGGGCCTAAACAGTAAGACTCTCAAAGACAGGTTTTTCCTCTTAGACTGCTGCAGGTACTGAAATCCTTCACTTAGTTACAGCTGGTAAACGTAAGAGAATATAATGACATGTTGCCACTTAGGATGGTAGAGTTTCTGCTTGTGGTGTGTCAGCCTGGACAGAGAAGGCCAAATTCAGGACTGGTCAGTTCTGGTCTATGGAGCAAATGTGACTCTATGGTTTGTAGTTACCAAAGGGCAGATGTAAAATACATGATTGTTAGCTCTTTGTATTACATTATTTAAAATTTTATCTTTATTGCAGAGCCAGATTACATTGATGGATATGCCAGTATTTAAAGCTATACAGCCTGAGGTAGGTTTTCTTAAGCTATCTGTTTACATCTTTGGAATTCAGTGCCTGAGGAAATGTAACCATTTAAATGATGCTTTTTTGTTCAAAAATGCTCAGCTTCTTGCACTGCACTAATATTCTTCTAGGCTTATTCCTTGTTAGCACTGTGAATCTGTAACCCAGCCTGATTTACTTTGATTTGTCATCTATCACCAAAAGGGATGACTGTGCTTTTCGGGAAGTCTTCCTGTCCTGCTTTGTGTTGAGTGTTTCTTCAGGATAAATTTATCAAATGTCAAAATTCTCTACTCTTCCTTCTGCTCCTGTTTTTCAGTTCATATCTGATTTCAGAGTTTGACTTATGCCTCTAGTCATAACCTGTATTTTAGGCTGCATCAGCAGCTTGGTAAACTTGTACTATCATGTTTAAGATTCAATTCTGAGGGAGTAAATCAGCCCAAACACTTAAAAGTTAATGTATTAGTGTCCTTTAATTTTTTTAACCTTTTAAGAAAGACACAGAACGAAACTTGAGGCCTGTTGAGAAAAAGCAATCAAAGTTAATGTAGGCATTGAAAATCAGAAATAAGAACTTCTGTAATAAAGAATGAAGGTAGTTATCAGAATGTTAAATTTGCATAAAAGTGATATGTTGTCTCAGTATTTTGATGAAATAAATTCATTTTCTGCCAAAGGTACAAGACTTGCGTGTTTCCAGCTTCAAGTTCTTTAATATAAGAACATGTCCTTAGATCCATTATGGTTTATTGTCTTCTTGTGCCTAGGTGGAATATCATGAATACATAAAGGGGAGAAAAAATCCCTGTAATATTAGTGGAACTGAATTTTTGACAAAATCAGAAAGGGCAGTCCAGTTTAGAAGGTTCTTAGTAGAAGGTTCTTCTAGCTGAAAACATTTTCATGCTTCTGAAATTATCTGTTTTCTCTAGGCAGTCAGGGAGTCTTTTCTTTACTTTGGGAAAAAAATGGCAAATGAACAATGCAATAAGAAACCAGCAATACCTGTAGAAAAATCTGTTAACGCAAAAATACCACTATTTACAAATAGATACTTTGGCACTTTTTAAATGAGAAAATTTTGCTAAGAAAAACATCAGTTAAAACAAAATGGAGGTTTCACCAAAAGAAGAGGTAGTGTGATACTCTGGGGATACAAAATAAAATACAAAACACTAGGTGTTCATATTTAAAGCAAATTTTGCATTTGCTTTAATTGCTATGAAATATCTGTGCCATAGAATTCTATAGCAAAAGAAAATACTGATTTGCTGTTGTTCTTTTCCTTTGTCATTGCTTCATTTCACCTTTTGGAAATGAAATTTCCTGAAGGGCTACTCTGATGGATTGGCAGATAGATGTAACTTAGTAAGAAATGATTGGAAGAAACCTAATGTCATATTTTCAGCTTCTGTTAGAATACAGGTCTGTGTATAAGTAGCAGTTGCCATAAACTGTTAGTTTTTAATTGTATTTTCTGACTTTCATCTTATTGGAATTGCCAATATAATTTGTTGTTGGCAAACAAACAAATAAACATCTGTTTCTATCCTGAAATTCTGCCAGCTGTAGGGCTAGGTTTTAAAGCAAGATATAGTCTGCATATTTGTCATCTATCTGCCTCTTGTCATTAGACTAAGAAGGTTAAAATTTTCTGGTCAGGTCAGATATTAATGTAGAGTCTGTAACTGTCTGCATTTGTTTGAGGCCTGGTAGCCTTTTAAATTAAGTTGGTGTATCTGTTCTGTGTCCGTAAGCTTGGATACCCTTTGATAAACTACTCCTTTGAGGCCTGCAGGGTTTCACGCAGATGACTGACTCTTGCATTGTTGATGGGCAGATGGTTGTCTGCCATTTTACACCGGAATGCTACCTTGTCAGAGTCTTCCTTTGGTGTCCTTGTATTGCGTGGAAGAAGGAAAGACCAATATTCTGGTTGAAACCTGTGTTTCATGATGTACTCGGTTTATTATGTCACTGGGTATGATGAAGGCAGAGTTATGGTCCCTACTTTTCCTTTCATACTTGCTTGTGCAAGGTGGTCACAATTGCTCTGCAGAATCAACTTTTGAATGCAGGAAGTGGTGGTAAATACACTGGTATGTGAATAAGAGTGAATACTTCCAGTTTCCTGTGCTAGAAAGGGGGCATGAAAAAAGCACGGAGGGGTTGAAATGGTTTGCTAGATGTTGCGTAGCTAAGTTCCAGAGCAGAACTGTGCACAGAGGAGGTTTTCCTTAGTCAGCAACCGTTGGGCTGGCTGCTTTAATGAGTTACCTGTTGTTGAATTTTGTGTTTGGGAGAAAAGCGTTATGTTGTTTTTTCTTCAGGTTTTAGTCTTTAACGTGAGCTTATGCATGGATGGAAGGACTTAAGATTTTAGAGTTCTGGTTGCCAAGTCTTATCTCAAACACAGAAACATCCTTTAAAGCTAGCGCTTGCTGAGGCTTTTTTCTGCTTTTCAATTGAGCTGTTACTAAAAAACACATCTGCATGTTACTTTGCAAGAGTTCAGTCAGAGGATGTCTTGATTAACAATTCTTTGTTCTCCAGCAGAAATAACTATGCTTACATTCTAGATTTCTATGTAACCTTATTTTGGGGTTTTTTTTTTTCAAAATCTTGGAAATGGCAATCTCCACAAATTTCAGGGTTTTCTTGCACACTTGATTGGAAGGTTTCTTGTGACTCTGTGCTTTGAGGAAGTTGCCTGCATCCTTCCATGCAAAAAGATGAAGTGTAGTACTACAACACAGTACATTTTAGCAGTATAAAAAAATTCAGCAGGGGCATGTTGGATCACTTACTCTTATCAACCTTCCTATTCAGTCCAAATTTTAAACTTAGTCAAATGATTTTACCATGCACAGGATTTTCCATTGTTGCTTACTAGCCCTCTGGCAACTGCTTAATATCCTTAGGTTACTGACCTCTTCCACTTTTCTGACAAATGTAAATTTTGCTGTCCTTAGTAGAGTGACTGAGATTTTTCCACATAAACATACAATTTCCAGACTCTTAAGACCAGACGTGCACTAATTATGTGGAGAATCTGTGTCTTGACAGATGCAAATTAGCATTTTTATCTGCAGAAGGCTTAAATGCTAGAAGACTCGGATACAAAATATGTTTGGAACTGGAAACGCTTTTCCTGATGCTCACACAGGAACGTGCAGACCTCCACATCTTCAGAGTGTGTTCCGTTTATCAGAATGTACAAAGCGCTTTTCAGAGGAAGGATTCTCTTTGGCTGACTCTCTGCCCTTTCATGTGAAGGCATCTAAAGTTAATAGTGTACATTTGGAAAGTTGGACAACATTTTGATTGAAACTGAAATGTGTGGTTCTAAAAACAGAAGAGTGATTTAGAACTGGTGTTACAGAGAAGTCATTTCCAGTATGTATATATCCACCACTCGTCAGATTGGAATATAAAGACTGTATAGATATGTGGTAACTTGAATGTGTTGTTAAAAAGAGTCAGGCTGTCTAAATATATTTGGAACTGCCTGAAATAACTGTTGGAAAATGGACACTTTCTTTCTGGCTAAATAGAATTTGTAGTTATAATTTCAAATTTCTTTTTATGCATAATTTAATACAATTTATTTAAGGAGAAAATCATTAATCTGCTTTTTAGCTCTTCTGTTAACTTTATACTTCCCACAGGCATTTCTACTACTCATTTTGCAGTTTAGGTGAAACATTATTTTTTACCACAGAGCATTGGGATTTTATTATGCATTGAAATTGATTAGTTGTGATTACAGGTATACTACAGAATTTGTGATTTTTTGTATTATTTTGAACTGGATAGACTTTGAAGTGGTAACTGTAATGAAAGTTCATTGAAAAATTTGTTTCATGTACTGTGACTGAACTATGCAGCCTACTGGCAACTTTTTGCTTTATTGGCACCAAAGTGCTCATCTATATTTTTAAGTACATGCCACACTTGAGTCAAGTCTGGCTAAACTATTATGGCTTAAAAAACAAAAAAAAAAAAATCAAAATCCAAAATAAACCAAAGAGTTCTAACCTCAACCTTCTGACCAGAAGACCTTCCGACTTAAGACTATTACTGTCCAGCCTTTTTCAAATGATAGATTCTGTCGCTCTGAGTATCACGTACTGAGATTTCAGGTTTTTTAAAATTAGTTTGTAATTACTGTAAACAATAATATTACAGTTCCAAAATTGTGTTCTTCAAATGCTTTAGATCTCACATTTCAATTAAAAAAAAATTAGAGATTGAATATGCCAAACTGTGGTGTATTCATGGAAGTTTTCTAACTGTAATAATGAGGATGACATTCAGGAATAATAGCTAGGTTACCACCTGTAGTTGCACAGCTGAATATTGTACTCTTTAACTACTTCTAATATTGGTTATTGATATGTTTAGCTTTAGCTTCAGGTTTGAACCAGACAAGATTATATACTAGCAAAGTCTTTACTCCTGTCTGCTGATTTGCTCATATGAGGGCACCCTGGCCTGAAATAATCAATGCAGAATGAAACTTCAGAGACATCAGTTGTGGCTGATTGCTTAGCTTCTCTGTATCTGAATATTAACGATGATGTCTATTTTCTTCTAGTATCAGGAGAATATATGAATCACATCATTTATGTATATAAGGAAGACACAGAAGTGTTTGGTTAGACTAGTTGTCATCGATTCAGTGCCTTGGATGGGTTTTAGCAGTTATCTGATAGATGCTTCTGTCATGTATCAGTTTTTACACTCTTAAATGTTTTTAAACATTACTGATTTTTAAGGCAATTTTTAAATATGTTTCCTAGGAACTAGCCAGCTGTGGATGGAATAAGAAAGAAAAACATATTCTCGCTCCAAATATTGTTGCCTTTACTAGGAGGTTTAACCAGGTAAATGATTTGATTACTGTGATGAACAGGTACTGTTTCATAGTTGTCTTCAAGTATAAAGTTAAATAGAACTAGTCCTATGCATTAAAACTTAAGGCTGGTTTTCTTAATGAAGGTTAAGATTTTAAAATGGCAGTTACTGTTTTCAATTGCTTTTTCCACATTTTCGTGTTGTTCCTGTAAACTATTAGTTCCTAATTATTAGTTCCTAATAATTTTTGCTGATGTGTTATGGTACAACATTAGCAATTATTTTCCTTCTTTTTCTGTGTTTCACCTGCTCATTCAGTTATCTTAGTGTTGTTTCACTTCTCTACTTGTGACTTATATCCAATGGTAGTGCTTTTGGGTAATTGCAGCTATACAGATGAGAATTCATGGCATTCAAACTCTTCTTTCCTTACCCTTTTTCTCCCTGGGAGTATCATGAAAATTTACAAATCTTTCATCTCATAAAGTCCTTTTTTTGTAAATAAATTCAGTTGTATGTGTTTACTTTATAGGTCAGTTTTTGGGTTGTACGAGAAATATTAACAGCACAGACCTTAAAAATAAGGGCAGAAATATTGAGCCATTTTGTGAAAATAGCTAAAGTAAGTGCAAATTTCTTGTACTATCATTCAAAATCTAATTTTCTTTGTGTTTATTTCTGCACTACTCCTATGAACTGTTGTTGGATAACAGAGGGTAACGTTCTTTTTTAGCATATTTGCTATGTTGTACCACATGAGTAAGATAAAGGTCTGACATCTGTTTTTACCAGTTCAGTGTGACTCGACTTGTACTTTCTCCTAACAAGTTTAAAAGTGGTTTGTCTTGTTGATGGCCAGCTATGTGTAGCCAACACTGAACATGGTTGTAAACTGTTCTGGTTTTTGTCTCCCCCCATTCAAACTTATCTTTTATGAAAAGAAATCTCTTGCTTCTAAAAGAGCTATTGTGAGACTTATATTCCTACTTGTAACATGTAGTTGCTGATACAAAGTACCACTGTTAAAGCTCAGTTATTTTAATGAGTTTGAGCAGTGCATTTTGCAAGTCATTCTTAACTTTAAAAAAAAATATTTATTTTAAAAAACATTTTTCTGCTTCATGACCTGTGGTCATTCTGTTTTGTATGACCGTGTGTGACACTAATATTAGTAAGAGGACAGCACTTGGATCAAAGGCCTGAGTGCTAATCTTGTACATGTGAAATTGTGTGTGTGTAGGTAATTAGAATAATACTTTCCATGTAGTAAAAAATATTTTTTTTTCCATTGTGAGTATTTCCAGTCAGTTTACTTAGCAGTTTTGTACTTATGCAGAAGAGAAGGTAACTGAAGAGAATGTTCCTGGCACAAATGCATAGTCCAAGTACTAGGAGAATGGTCAACTTGGAGGTGCTGGGTTGTTCTTAGAAATAAGAGGGGGGCTTTTTCCCCCCCTGCAAAAAGGAAAACACTGTCCTCTTTTTCTCTTTTCTTTTTTTTTCCCCCCCTTTCCTTTTCCCTCAATAAAATCCAGATCTTTCTCGAATGCTTCTGAGCAATGCGTAAATCGATCACTCAAGGATGAATCCAGCCTCTTTTTAAAGTTTACGAAGAAGCTACATGACAGCTACATACAGTTCTCATTTTTCTGTCTTTCTGGAACCATGTTGTAGGAAACTTTATCATCTAAGACAGCTTTATTCCAAAGTATTATCTGTCTTGAGATCAATGTGTTTTGAGTAATTGTCAACACAGAGTGAATTTAAAGTACATTGAAGTGAGGAAAATTTGTCCTGTAAAACAGATTACAAAATAAAGTTGTATTAATTCTGAAAGGGTCATCAGCATCTTTGGTTGATGATTTTATCTTGATTAAATTTTTAATTTCAAAAATTATACTAATTTCCAAGAACAATGCATCAAATATTTTTTTAATATTTTCTGTTCCTGAAGGAACAGCCTTAGAAAATAACAAATTCAAATAAAATACAGTTTGTATTCTCACAACTGAAATGCCTATTGTTTTGAGGAATATATTTGAAAAATTTGCAACTTTTAAAGTGGTCTTAAGAATTTTGCACATTGACAGCATTGGATAATGTTGTTGTCTGAAGTCATTGATGAAAACTTTGTATTTTATTAATGAAAAAAAGATTTATTCTGTTAATGGAACTTTGAGATTAATTAATCTGGCTTCCCTTTTTGATGTGCTAAAAGTTATTATTCCCTTTTTCAGAAGCTTCTAGAACTGAATAACCTTCATTCTCTTATGTCCGTGGTGTCAGCACTGCAAAGTGCGCCTATCTTCAGACTGACCAAAACCTGGGCTGTAAGTTATTCCTTGGCCATTGTATTTTCTGTCTTGTTTGAATTCTGAGGTTTTCTGAACTCTTCTGAATTGTCGAATTGCATGCTCTGAAAGAAGATTCTTTATATTCTTGTTTTTGTGGTACCATCATAGCAGAACTAGTGATCTGTTACACATTTTGTGAAAGCAGAGTCTAAATGGCTGCATATTTTTAAGCGATCTTTTTTCCCCGTAAGAGTTTCCTGTTGTCCCGTCTGTTCTAGAAGCCACTGATTATAAGCTCAAGAGGACTTTCATTTATAAGTAATCTTAGAAGACCTTCGTATAGAGTGTGTATCAGTATCCCATTATCCAAATCATTGTGTGTGTCATTAATACATTGCCTAAAAGGAAAGGAAGAAAAAAGATATATTACATATATAGAAGCATTAATTTTCTGATTATTGTGCAATGCATTTCAGTTCTCATTTATTTTAGAAATTAAAAGCATTGATAATTCCATGTTCAGAAATTCAGTCTCTTGAGGGCAGAATTTCTCATTTTAATTTACTGTAAGTTTTGCTATTTCTTTAAAGTGGAATACACAAATATAATGTAGTCCTGCTGTATGTAATCTTTAAATATGCAAAGGATTAGGTAATTCTCATTAATTTAGTATTCCACCCAGAGTGGATCACATTATTTATCAGTTCTGAACAGTTAAAGTTGGCTATACTTAACTCTTTTACCCAAGTTTGTTATGTCTTTAAATGCCTGTAACTTTTTAATGGTTTGATTGCTCGGAACTACGCTATAGTCTAATAAAAATGTAAGTCCCTGCTGTTTTGAGCGGCTTGATGAAAGTGGAAGTTAAATAGGGAGAATTGCTCATGTGTGAAACTGAATGTGTGAATAATTCAATGCAGGACTTAGACCTACAGAGGCGTAAGGGTCTTTGTAGGCACAGCAGTTCAAAAATACAACGCAGTGCAGAGTTAGGGCCTCAAGGAATTCTCAGTGCTGTTTAGAAAGACAACAGCAAAATTATTCTGAAATCTTTTCACTCTTGTACCTTTTATATTGCTTTTTATTAACAGCTGTTACTTAACTGTGATGTGGTGTGCACTGTGATGTGGTGTGCACTGTTCAGAGTTGCAAAGGGCCTCAGGGCTCCCATTTCCAATGCTGTTTTACTGATGACTCCTGTCAAGCCCATCCTGTTCTGAGCAAGACTGAATGAAGCGGTTAACTCATGCACATCCATTGCAATGTTTTTTTAACAATGGGCAGACTCACAGTTCTCTAGAAACAGAACAGCTAGGCTTATGAGCGCTGTAGGACAAGAGTTGGAGTTTTACAGAGGAAGAGGTGTATTAAGAAATGTGCTGTGGAACAGCTGTCTGTTGTCAGAAAGTACAACTGCAAGAAACCAGTGTACAGTGCCATAATTCTCCACTCATTCTGACTCAGTTGGCTTTTAAAATCATCTTTAAAATATTGCTGGTGTTTCTAAAAACAGCTGAAATAGGGAATGCGTTTTTATAGCTACAGTTGTGGATTTTGTGTTTACTTTTCAATCTTCTGCCACTTTAGGAGCTTTTGCATTGCTAAATATTTTTCTGATTTTCTCTAGTAAGTCCAGTTATAGAAAACAGAGATTTAAGTATCATAGTGATTTACTTTCCTTGTACTTTTTTCCAAAAAGTTTTGTCATACTTTTAATAAAGCACTGTTGAAATGGCACAATTTGCATTTAGTTAGAGCATTTTCCACTGCTGTTTCTGCTTTCAAATTCAAGGTTTTTAGCAATTCTGATAAACTATGAGAATGTTGGTGACTGTATAGCAACATCTGGTTTTCCTCTAAAAATTTGATATTGCTGAGGTTATTCAAAACTCTGAGGTAGTGATATGTGGATCTTTGTTATATTATTCAGAAATAATAATCATATTTGTTCATAGCTTGACTTATGCTGAATTGCATTTTTTTTTTTTTTCTCTTAACAGGTAGCATGTTTTCAAACATTGTGCTGATTTGGGTGGTGATGAATTTAAGATTAACTTAACTATGCTTTCCTTTACTGTGGGTGATTCAAGAAATTACTATTTGTTGATGTCTTTGTGTGGATTCATCTTTCAAAATTTTATGATCTCCTTCACTTTTTTCTATGTAGCTTTTGAATCGCAAAGAGAAGACCACCTTTGAGAAGTTAGACTATTTACTGTCTAAGGAAGATAATTATAAAAGGACACGAGAGTACATCAGAAGCTTAAAAATGGTTCCTACTATTCCATATTTAGGTGAGTGTGAACAATTACCTTATTTATCTGGAGGTCATTTTGAGTGACAAGCACTAATGTAGCATGTTGTGCACCTGAAGAACACTGTATATGGAAGGTATGGTTCACTTCATTTGATATTTAGAAAAATTAGATCTGGTGGAGATTTTTAAGCTATACACTGTCTAGGATCTCTGACTTGTAGAAGTTTTGTGCATTACTGACACCTGAAACTACATGTCTTTGTTTACTGTCCTTTTGATGTCTTCAGAATTTGCAAGAGCATTGAGTTTCAGAAGAGTCTTGAGTACAGCATGGTTTAAGACCTTGTTCCTCTAGCTTTCATTTTTGCTGGACTGTTTTTTTCAGATGCCTTATAACTTGGTAACTCTAAACTGTAGTTGTTGGTTTGTGTCAGTTTCATGTAAATACTTTGAAAAGAGATACAAACTGAATAGTCAATTCAGTTGACTGACGTGTCTTTCCAGTATTCTCTTGTATTATTCACCTAGACACGCTATATCATTATTTCCCCAACAGCTCTTTTAACTCACAATTCCTGCCCATTACTGAACTTTGCTAGCATTCCTGAGGAACACTGCAAAAACCAGATTCCTGTTGAACAAGGCCATTCAGACACTGGAATGTCTTTCTAGTGAAGGGTTTTTTAAAAGAAAGAGTTAATCGAAGAAGTATTTAACCATGTCTTCTGTAAGCTATATAATAGAAACAATAAAATAATTCATTGTAATTATTTGCTAGTGCTCAAGAAAAGACAAACACAGTGCTTTTTCTATAGCAGTCCACGTATGCAAAGCACGGTCCTGGTGAAGTAATTGTTTTGAACATTCTGTAAATATGACTTCCAGTAAAAGTGTGTTTAAAAATAATCAAACTAAGTCTGGAATTTCCATCACAGATATTCAGCACAAGTCACTAACGTTTGACAAAGTTATAAGCAACAGAATATAGCATAAAGAGATGTCTTAAACATTTTAAAGTATTGGTATAACCACAAACTCCAGTTCTAATGCAGCTTTTTTCCTCATCTAACATTATTCAGCCTTGTGCTTCAGCCACATGAATTCCACAAAATCAAATGTGAAATACAGTTTTACCAAAAGTACTAGGAAGGGCTGTTATTCCTGACGTAGGAATTCCAGTTAATGATCTGCAATTACAGCCACACATATGAGAAGAAAATCTAAGTATTCTAGGAATGATACATAACCATTCTTAGAGAATCGTGTTGTATTCCTAGAAGGCTTCTTATCATTGTGATACTTGCTACTTAGCATGAGCAAACCTGACATATTCATAGAATTTCAAAAAGATATATGAGGAAAACTCTACTTTTTGCATAGGCTTTTTAGCACCACAAGCTTCTTTGTAGCCTTAAAGTATTCAAGGGACTACAAAAAACCTCTTTATGTGAATGTGTAATCACTCAAACCAGTCAGTAGCTTGATGTAGTTTGCAGCAGGCTTTTTGGAATCTTCATCCCTTGGCTTTTTTGCTGTTTATTCTGTTGATTTAGTGCATATACTTCAGAATAAATCCATGACACGTGGTATTGTGTTTATTTTAAGTGGTTTGGAGATAGTTTTTTGTTCGGGTTTTTTTGTTCGCCTGCCCACCCCACCGCCCGCCAAAGCAAGGGGTATAGATCTTTAAAGGTAAGATCCTTTCCAAATTGTCATTTGCAGAACTGCTTTTGTTCTTTACCAAGAGACTGTTAGAGAAGAAAACAAATGCGCCAAGCCTTGTTGACAAATATGTTGTCATGGACAGCCTGATTTAAAAGCTGAAAAGGCAGTTTATTAGGTTAGGATGTAGAGGATATGAACAATTGCTGGGAATATTTTACTTATTGTATTTATATTTATGAAGTGGAAGACTGGCATAAATTCAGGATTGTACAGTTTTCATGCATTTGCGTACCATTTGTATAGAGCTGTCCTGACAGTTAGTCTGTTAAGCTGTCTTCATCCTTCTTTGAAGGAATAAACTTTGAATTCAGGCTTGGTTTGATTCTGGTCAAGGTTAAAATCATAAAATGCTGTATCTTTTCTGCTAATCTTCTCTTCAAGGTTGTTTGCATAGGTCCAAAAAGGCTATGTCTACATGACATACCAGAGCTCACGTCCATTTATTTCAAGCATGTTCAAAATTGTCATCTGGACAGACTTCTCATATCGTGCAACCTCTTTGCATTACTCCTTTCTGTGTTACAGCAGTTTTGTTAGTGCTTACAGCTGATGGTTGCTTTTCTATTGGTTTTGTGTTTATGCTGCTTTTTGTCTGTGCTTTTTTGGCTGAAGAATAGAAGTCTTGGTAGCTTTAATGATCACTGAAAGCAGAATTTTGTTTCTTCCCTGTGGGGCTTTCTCATTAGATGTGCATAAAATATACCTTATTCTTTATCCACATCTGTAACGAACAATGCTCTGGAGAGCTTCTCTAGCTGAGAGTTTGAGGGGAAACAAGGCCCTGTTTTTTCTGATGATCCTTAATGAATTGATGTAGTGATAGGGATCATATGTTCTGCATGGATGAGATACCTGCCTGATAAGAATTGGTCCAGGTACCTCCCTATATTCTTGTACTCCAGCATCAACTGTAGTGCTGCTATGAGCATCCTAATAGTCTCTTAGATGTAATTTGTTTTCTGTTTATGTTGTACAACTGAGGTACATTGACAAGCCCTGTAAGGTTCTAACTCTTGGATCCCTGAGGATTCCAGGACCCAGATTAGGTGGTGCTGCGGCCTGAGGGAAGATTTTAGAAAACTTTAATGGTAGCTAAGCTAGGTCTTAAGCCCCAGAGTTTATTACACAACATGAACATACAGCAAGAGTATTCTAAATGCTTTTCTTGCAGAAAGTTGGAATGATTGTTTAAAATTTGTACTTAGTCTGTAAGAAACATATAAGAATTAAAAAAAAAGAAAGTATTTGTTTAATAAAGTAAAAAAATTGGGTCTATTTGCTTTTTTTCAGTCTCAGAAACAGTTTTTGGTATGGCACATGTGAGACGTGTGAAGACTGTGTACTGAATTCTAGAGAAAATTGTTTTTTTTAAGACTTTGGTATATGGCCACAACAAAACCAGAAGTCTGAACAAGAGACCATGTCTTCACAGGCGTATAGGTGTTTAACACCTTTCAGAAAGTATGTAAGAGTAAGACACATATTTATTTCTGAGAACTTGCCTAAATGATGGTTTTACTCATACTTTTTCTTCTCTACTGTCCTGAAGCATTAGATGGTCTACTAGATCACGAAAGTTTGCAAATCGTATTTAAAAGTAAGACTTTCAACAAAGACAGAAAATGGGGTTCTGTCATTGGTATAGCTTGCAGATTTTGAAAAATCTGTCCAATTTGCATTACCAAACAGATCTTCTAGAAAAATAAAAACCAGGAAAGGGTACCCATGAACACTTTTTTTGTACACAAGAGAAGAGAAGATGTGTACGTACTTTTGGAATGAGTATTTATCTCAGGTGCTAAAGAAATATATGTGTAGTTCAACTTGAAGATGTGTTAAGAGATCTACAGTTAAAACGCTGTCCAGTGTTGATAGTCTCCTTTTCTTTTGTGACATATACAAAGTAGCCATTTGACAAACTGTTTTTTGGTCAGTATTTCACCTGGGAATACTTTTGCACCCAGGTTGTTGTTAGCGAATGTAGTCCACGTGGTTTTGAGACTTTGTGTACTCTCTGGCTTGCTTAGTCTCCACAGGCAGCACCAGACCTACTCTCCTGTCAGAGTGAGGTATTTGTGACTTTAAGGTTTACCAGTGGGAAAACTGAGGTTTTGTTTCTGTTAAATCCTTCACTTTGCTACTAAGATGGTAAACAAAGAACACTAGAAGTAGCAAAATCTTTTCAAAGAGGGCATCCACAGGTTACATACACTTGCTACACTGCATTTTTCTTTTATCATGGAAGTTCTGATTCAAATTCTATTTTAATTCAGAAAAAAAACCGGGAAAAAAAGAAAATCAGAATCCAGAAAATATTTTTAAAAAGCAGAAGAGCTCAGGAAGTTTTTGGTTTATTTTGTGAAGAAACTATGTTACACATTCATATAATGAACTATGTTCTGGCTTTATTAGTTATTTAGGATGATGCTAAGCTGGAGCTAAAAAAGGTAAGTGTTTTTAAATCACTGAACCTGAATCATTAGAGCTCAAGAATTCTGCATGGGCTTCCTGGGCCAGAATTGCTGCCTTTGTATTAGTGACCCTCAGTGCCTCAGTGGATTTCTCTTTCATGACCTCATGCACTCTTTCTTTAAATACATGTAAACTCCTTCCATCCACAGCACCCAGCTGGGAAGGATTTCCTCAGCTCTGTCCAGTACCACATTCTTTTGCTTGATTTGAACATGGTATTTTCTACCTTTACTAGATAAACCCTACCTTGTTCTTTATGCAATTTCTTCAGGCTACTCCAGACGTTATGGATTTCAGTCATTATCTTTGTTGTCTTCATACTAAATCTTCAGTTACCTCTCTTCCAAAAGGAAGAGTCCTTGGATTACTTGCTTATGCCTTGTACAGATGCCATTTGTCATCCTTGACAACCTTCTGTGGCAGCGTTTCAGTTCTAGATCCTTTTTTAGGGGAAGAGAGTGCATGCAAAATTCAAGATAAAAGTGCACGTTAGATTTATACAGTGACTTCAGAAAGATTTTTGTGTTCTGCTTAATAATTCCTAACATTCTGTTAGCTCAAAGTTTAGTAGCAATCAAAAAAGCAAGTTGTTTTCAGGAACTGTTTACTGTAATCCCAAGATGTTGCCTTTATTGGCAATTACTTGGTCTTGTTTTTCATCTTCTGTCTTATTGTCCAAGCAGTCTGTCTCATAAATTCTTCTGCAGGTTCCTCTCAGTCAGCCCTTCTCTTTGCTCCCCTCAATTAGTTAATGTCATCAGCAGATTTTTGCTCCATTGTTCATTCCCATTTCGAGGTCACTTATGAATACCTTGAACAGCATGAGTCCCAGCACAGAATCCTGTAGATAACAGTCAGCAGTGCTTATGTAAAATATTTCTTAGTAAATAAATTTGATGGCCATGCCTAATGGCCATACTTAAAAAAAATGTATTGAAAAATTGGTATGAGTTATTGAAACTTCTTTGAAAATAATTTCAGGTTTGAAGGAATGTTTAGCTTATCAAAAGAGAATATTCAAAGGGGACTTGTTTCAGTGAGTAAGTATGTTCTTGGGGAAGACAATATTAGGTATGGAAAAGCTTCTTCAATCTGTCTACTTGTTCATTTAAGCAGACAGATTAATAGATCTATGTTAGGAGTCAATAGTGAACTTACAACACTGAATGAGAGTGACAAAGTCTCTGAAGATTGCAGAGTTCATGCTGCAGAGCCGCATTTCATGCTGCAGAGCCTCTTGTCTCTCACTGCAAGATGGTTCCTTAGTTATGGGATATCAGTTCTAATTCCATCTGGGGCAGTCTGAGATTATGTTTGAGATGTGCTGGAGAACATGCTGGGGAGTTAAACAACTGTTTAAGTTGACCAAATACTCTGGTTTCTAGAATTGGCTCACAGCCTTGTGTAAGAAATGCTTTAGTGCTATGCAGTTACTGGGACATCACGCCAAACCAGTTTTAAATAAATTGAAAATGAAAATGTTTCTGAAATGGACAAAAGTGTTACAAGCCTAATAAAAGACATTGTAATGAAAGCAAAAGGAAAAAATCCACGTTACTGAGTTACAGGGCTGAATCTGAAATTCCTGCTGGTGTCTAGCCAACCTCCTTTAGACTTATCCTCCTGCATATGTTGTACCTCAGGTTTCGTACATCACAGAGAGCCTTTCCCTGGTGATTGCAAAGACTAAGCAGTGTTGCTGCTCTTTTAAACTAAGGTTTTCCCTGCTTCCTAAGAGGTGCAGTTGAACCTTTGTGTAACCAGATGAGTACAGGAGACAACAACTGGTATGTTTACAACCTCAAGCTATAACATGAGAGATTAAGATATTCCTTACTATGTGTAAAACTACTGTGTTAAAACATCCAACAGTTGTTTTCTTTTCAGACAGATCTTCCAAGTTTAAACAAAAAAGAGAAAAATCATGAGATTGGCAAGGCTGTGGTCTGGACTGTTGGAAGTATTTAGCCCCAGTATGATCTAAGAAAAAGTAGCAGTCACATTGTTTTGAAAATTCATAGGTGCAATGACTAGCTACACCTTTTTTCCTGTCTTCACTGTAGGTGATCTTTTAGGTTGTATCTGTAGTTAAAGAAAGGACAAAGATGGGTATGTTCTGTTGCAATCATCAGATTTCACTGAGTTGTGGTGTTTCGTTTTGTTGGTTTTTTTCTTGGAATATAACAATGGGGATAATGCTGAAAACTTTGATAATAGAACAGTTTCAGGAGAGAACTTGTATGAAGTATGGGTATAAGAGAACAATGAGTTATCTTCTGAAGTAACTTACATCTTGTGAGATAGCCTTTTGTCTAAATGCTATGGGTGAAGCCCCACTGTTTAGTTCCTGATATACAGATAATGTATTAGTTAACAGCATTTTTTTTACTGTTCTGAAAAAGGTAGAGATACTTCAAAAAGTCAGAAGAGCAACCTATGTTTTTAAGAGATTTGCAGTTGCAGGACTATTTCTACAGTACTTTGTGAAATAAAGGAGCAGTACTGGAGAACTGAAGCTGTTAGAACTCTTCTCCATTGTGCTGCAGCTCTCTCCTTCTGTATAAACTCACCGGATGTGCTTTTGCGAATGATAGGAAAAAGTTTTGTATGTGATTTTTAGACAGCATAGTGTTGTCAGAGATGTACTTCTTTGGGGAGTGATGAAACAAGAATATAATTGAAAGAATTGGAAATAATTAGAGAAACATGGGAAAAAATAAGACCTTTCACGGTTTACAGTAGTGAAATGGTGTATCTAGTGCAAACAGTTCTGTTGCGTGAATCTGAAAAAAAATAGGCATAGTGAAATTTTGCAAATCTGTGATTCTGCCAATATACTTGCCAATAACTTACTTCACTGTATAAGTTCAAAAGCAATTAAACATAGGGAATTTGGATATGCCAGCCTCTGGGTTTGTTTAAAATTATTTTATGCAAATTTAATGCAAAAAAAGCCATGTTAAACATTGGGATGTGGTTTTGGGGTTTTTTGGGGGGTGGGGTTTGGGGTTTTTTTCTTTTTTTTTTCCATCTCTAGAGGGCTTATCTGACCAAGCCTTAGCTAAATTATGAAATAATGATATGGTACTTATTGTTGTCCCACTTCGATGGCCTACGCTGAGCCAAGCAAAGTTCCAATTGGTACATACCTTTCCTGAAGAGAATCTGTGTAGTAACACAGACAGCTTTTTTCCAATGCCTTTGATTTCAGTAAATATGTGTGTTTAAAACGTTGCCCTACAGCACTTCTGCAAAGTATTTTATTACGATGTAAATATGAATTTTTAAGTATGGTAGTAACTAACTCATTAGGTACAACTGGACGTATGTTCTTGTTCATTTGGACCTTGCTTTCTGCATCCTTTCCTCTCCCTCCTTCCCATCCCCAACTGGTTTGAATGTGTCAGATATCCTCAGTTCTTTGTCAGCCAGCTCAGCCACAGTTCTTGTTGTGAACATCACTCTGGGCCAATGATACAACAGCACAATCCTTTTTTTCCTCTCCTCCATTTTCTAAACTATTCTGTACTCCAACTTTTTTTTGCTAGTGAATTTTTTAAATATAAGTGTAGATACACAAAGCTTTCTTGTGCTACACACACTGCCCTATCACCCAAAATCCTGGTTCTTTCCTGTGTTGTAAGGCTTTTGACATTGTTTCCCACAATCCTCGGTGACAAACTTGTGGTTTGGTATGGACTAGATAGGTGGACTGAAAACTGGCTGAATTGCTGGGCTCAAAGGATTGTAATGAGCAGCATGAAGTCCAGCTGGATACTGTTGGCCAGCAGTGAGCCTCAGGGCTCAATACTGAGTCTGATGTTGTTTAGTATCTTCATTGATGACCTGGACAATGAAAAATAGTGTGCCCTCAGCAGATTTGCAGATCATACAAAACTGAAAGGATAGGTTGATAGACCAGACAATTTTTCTGCCATTCAAGAGGACTTCAACAGACTGGAGAAATGGAGGGCCAGGAACCTCAGTGAGTTCCCTGAAGGGAATTGCCAAGTCCTGCATCTGGGGAGGGCTAACGCTATGTACCTGTATAAGCTGGGGGCTGACTGGCTGGAAAGTAAGTGAGTCAGAAAAGGACCTGGTGGGTGTCAAGCTAAGGTGGCTAGGACAGCATCCTGGGTTGCATTAGGAAGAGTGTAGCTATCAGGTGAAGAGGAGGTGATTCTTCCCTCTACTCAGCACCAGTGAGGCCACATCTAAAATACTGTGTCTGGTTCTGAGCTTCCCAATACAAGACACAAACATACTGGAGTAAGCCCAGCAAAGGACCAGAGAGACACTTAAGGGCCTGGAGCATCTGTCACAAGGAGAGTCTGAGGGAAGTGAGATTGTTTAGCCTAAAGAAGAGAAGGCTTAGGGGGGAAATATTATCAATGTCTATAAAAATCTGACTGGAGGCTGAAAAGATGATGGAACTAGACTGTTTTCAGTGGTATCTAGTAAATGGACAAGAGGCAATGAGCACAAACTGAAATACAAGAAATTCCAATTAAACTTAAGGAAAAGAACATTTTTATGGTGAAGGTGGTCAAACACTGGAACAGGTTGCCCAGAGAGGCTGTGAAGTTTCTTTCCTTGGAGATATTAAAAGCCTTACTGGGTAATGCCCTGAGCAACCTGCCCTTAATGAGCATCCTTTGAGCACGGGAGTTGGACTAGATGATCTCCAAAGGTCCCTTCCATCCTCAACTATTGTGTGTGACAAGTACTGCATGTCAGTCAAATGCTTTATTTTGTGCAACTTCAAGACTACAGACTGCAAAGAATCTCAGGATACTTCTTAGGTAGCTCATTCAGCCTCTTCAGATCCAGGCAACTTCAGCACTCTCAGTCTCTTTCTCTGCATCTCTTTTCTCTTCCTCAGAAAAGAGACAGAGGTGTCTTAAGCTTATGAGAGAAGTGACCATTTTTAGATGAAGACTTGAAATTGAAATGTCTTTGTAAAGCAGACCAGGGATTTTTTTTGTTGCTTTGATTTGGGTCCACCCTACAGCTCTGTCTATGCTTCACCCATCTTTAGATGAGAATTCGATGGTTTCTTATGATGCTAGTTGTAGTTTTCCTCTAGCTATCGACTGTATTTCTCAGTAGTATTTTAATCTGGTGCTTATTTTCCTTACAGGTTAACTATTCAAGCCCACCATTATATGGTCTGTCCTTCACTTTTCATTGAAAATAGCATCTGCGAGTGCTATCATACTAGCTGAAAGTGTGGGTAAGAGTGAAGTTCCTATGACTAAGCATTCTTTAAAAGGCTTTTTCTTCCTCATATTCTTTTCCAGGGAGGAAACACATATGGCTAATGCATTGTTCGTTTTTCTGTGTCTGTATCTTAGTCTGTGGGTTATGTGTTGTGCTCTACCCAGATATGCTGTGGTAGCATGTTTCCAAAGGAGCACAAGAAGAGGGTGGAGTATGAACATGACCTAAGGATATTGGTATGCTAAAGTATTTTCAGGAAGTTTTGATTATTTAGTTATAGACATACAGTAAGTTGAATGTGCATACACACCACACACACTGAAGAACTCCTAAGTGACTCTTAAGGTAGTCGTCAGTATACAGTGTGTGTTTTCTTCTGGCAAAACTAGCGGTTAGTTGTAGTCGTCAGCAGGAATTTTACTGCCTTAATGCTACAATCCTAATTGTTAGAGCACTGTGGCCAGGCTGTAAAGCCAGTAGATGCATTTAATATTTGTTACCTAAAACTTAATTGTTTTCCAGAGTCTGGTAGATAAACCAGTGGAGGATAAAGCTTGAATACTGTTTTGAAAAATTTGGGGTTTTCATATGACCTACAAAAAGTTCTTCCTCCTTGGGATGTGTGGAAATTTAGTATTTTTCTCAGCTGAAAATTGTTTTGCTTTTGATGTTGCAATATTTAGACACATCACACACATTAATAGTAGTTGTGTATCAGAGTTGATTTGAGTCATGAGGCAGAATGGTGTGAAATTAAGTAATCATCTATTCTTTGCTATGAGTAATCTGAACTAAAACAGGATGAAATCTGAACATGTCAAAATAACATTTGTTGCTTTATTAAAGGATTACAATATTACAGGGGTAATCTAATATATTAAAAACCCTACTTTCAGTTATATACAACACATGCTACATGACACGTCAGTTTAATGCACATCATACTGTTGTAAAGAAGTGATGAGGTAATAAGGGAAAAAGTGTGCAAGCACACACACACAAACACACAGTAAGTATCTTACAGGCTTACTGAAAAATATGTTGAACTTCTAGAGGCTTTGATCTCCCTCTTATATGCATTCTTTAACTTATATTTTTCGTAGTAGTTGCTGTTTTGAAATGGGCGTTATAACAATCTGGTCTAGAAACCTACCTCAGAAGAATATAAGAATTATCCCAGTCAGTATTTCATAGTTGTGACTGACCTCTAAATATAGATGAGTAAATCTATTTAGTAATTTGATAGTAATATGTTATAATTGTGAAATATGGTAAATATAACTTCTCTTGGCTACAGGTAACTTCTTTATATAATTTTCATCTACTGGCTAAGGATATTAAATAGCTTGTGTATTGGTATCCATCATTTGCCTGCAAAGTTGGATAGTCCCTTTAATTTATATCCAGCCATTTCTGATTACAGAGGCTACACAGCAGGTAATGACTGAAATCAGGTACAAAATACTGTGACAGTTGTTGTGTAGTATAACATGTTGGCTATGCAGCACATTATATCTGTTGTAAGTCTGGATTAATTTCCATATGCAGGTAGCTACTTCATTTTGGTAAGAAAAATCATTAGTGTTTTTAATCTAAAACATTTGAATCAAATGTGAATTCTCATTTATAAGAGCAGCTTCTTAGAATGCTCAGAGGGAAGGGGAAAGACTGGATTTATCATGACAGTAATGGTTTGAGTAGCTGCTCTCAAAATCAAATTATATAGTACTAACTTTATTCATGGCAGTTAACAAAGATTAAATTAGAATAATCACACTAATGTACATACACCAGCTACACAGTTCAAAGGATATGATTTCCTGTGTCAAAGGATTGCTCATAATAATAATAATAATAATAAAACTCTTGCTGTACAGTTTGTAATATTTCCTGTATTTGAGAATATTTATACATAATATAACATACAAAAATATTTAAATGTTGTGGCAGTATTTTTACCATCCAAACTTAATTTACAGGGAATAAAAACCAGAAAGTTTATCTACAGTCCATCTAAACTGCCAGTTCTAAAAGGCTTACTTCTAGTACCAAGAGGTGTTCTAAATGTTATGTCATTTCAGTTCCTTTTTTTCTTCAGCTTTTTGTTTTTCCGGAATGATTTTTGAAAATACAATATACAAGCCCTCACACCTTAGCAATAAATGTACAATATCTTACACTCCTCATTTCTGAAAAGATAATTCCATATAATAACATCATAGCTTTACATGATTTTTAGAACAAGAAAGCAAGCCAAGAGAATTATTTCAGTGGAATGTGTTGGGGTTAGGTCTTATCATCATAACAACTTTCTTTAGTGAATATGATCCCCCCCGGAATTCAGCCCAGTAAACACCATCCTGATACCGACTGCGGTAGTGTCCTCCACGATACCAAACTCCATTGAGATTTGAATGAGCACATGCATTGTACCACCATCCTCCCTTCTGGTAATGAGCACAATTACCTGCAAAAGAAAGCTCCAATTCAGTCTTAGGAGCAAAGGAAAAATCTTACAGCAAGCAAGCTAAGCACCAAACAATTTTTTTTTTTTTTTTTAAATGTGTGTTTAACATATAGATACCATGTGCTACAAGGTGAATTTAGGCTTCTTCAGGAACCAGCTCTGTAGTTACATTCTACAGATACACTCATTAGTGTTATTCTTCCTTGCTGGAAAATCTGTTTGCATTATTGTCTCAAATAACCCTCCCCCCCAGCATATTTTACAGGCCCTTGTTTACTGTAAATGATAAATATTTCAGTAAGAATTTTGTTTCAGTGTTAGTACATAGAAGGGTTGACACATCAGTTTGCGCTTTGTAAGTTACTAATTGACAAATCTCTAAAAATTTAATTTCTTTTGTGTGTGTGTGTCTATCACCATAAGTATTTTTCGCTTTTAAAAATAGAAGAAAAGCAAAGCAGGGGGGGAGGGCAAAAAAGGGAAGGCAACTGAAAGGGATCTTATACCTGTGTATACATCATGGTCCCGGTCCAGCGTGGTGAACTGTTTACCATTGTGCCAAGTGAAAGAATCTCCCGCATTGCCATTGTAACGTCCCAATCTCAACTTGTAATATTCACTTTCTGGCTCCAGTCTGAAGCTAGCGTACTCAGCAAATACTTTTCGACCTGACCAGTCTTCCATTGTTATGAGTAGTTTGTAGTTGCCTTGATTTGTTAACCAATAAATATTTTCTAATCCGAGCCAATATTCTCCATCTATATTACCAAATCCTTGCTGTAGAGGAAGCAAGAGAAGTATGTTACTATTGTGCATCTGTTTTAGTGGTAAATCTGAGTGTATTCTTAAGTAGAAAACCACAGTAACTTATTTTATAGAGACTTCCTCTTCTGGATGGGTAAACACACAAGTTTCCTTGCAAGTAAGCTGTTGGCCAAACTCTAAAATCACCCTTTAAATTAACTTTACCAACAATTTTTAGAGGGTAGAAAACATTAAACTGCTCACTTGTCCTAACCTTGTATGTCTCCCAGTTCCTGAAAAAGTTGACAGACCCATCCAGCCGTCTCTGAATGACTGTCCAGCCACCAGGGTCATGCCGTTGATCACACCAGACCTGCATAAGCCGATTTGTGTTTTCTGGTTTTACAAGATAGATGGAGCTTGTATCATGGCCATCTTCTAATGCTTGTAGACAGTCTCTCCAGGGCCCTGTGTCAAAACAGAAGGACTCTGCATAAAAATGCAATTGAGCATGTCTTTAATGCAGGGCGGTATTTGAATTGGTAGCTTTTTACAGTAGATTTGCTTCGGCTGAGTAGTGCTTTTGCTTTTCCTCTTATTGAAGGTACAGTGTCCACTAAGTGTTCTCAAATGGATTCATTTCTGGAGCATTTCACAATGAATTACTGATAAAGGTAGGGTTTTTTAAAATTTATTTTATTTAAGGCAACTACACTTACAGCATTGATTGTATCTTCAAAGAAACTAAATATGAATGACTCCATAGATAAGTATTAATGTTAATAATTTCCTTTAGAAAACAAAATGGTAAGTTTGACTTTGTTTCTGTCTTTGAGAAATTTAGCTTTTTAGATCCCAAAAAATGTCATTGGCACAGACATTAACAATGGAACCGGCAACATGAATTAAGAATGTAGGTATTACTGTTGTCACCTTAATAAATGATAACATAAAATAGAAATTGAGATTTGTAACATGGAGTGCCCACTAATATAATGAGAGAAATTGTAGATAAATGAGAAGACTTTTAAAATACTTTGCATTCACAGGAATTACAGATAACACTCTCCTACTTTCATAAGGAGAATGCATTTTTTTCCTCAAGTTTAGTAGAGTCCATAAAGAGCTTATTCTTTTTGAAAGTGTCTTACATTCATGATTTTTAAAGACATTTTCTCCAATGGGAAAATAGTTAGATTCCATTTTAATGAGTCTGAGAAATTTAGATATAAACGATTTAGGAGTCTGTGTTGATCTCTGCAGATAGACTCCCCTAGCTGCCTTGCTGCTATCCTTATGTCGCCTAAGCAGAAGAGTGAAGTCAACAGGAATCCTTAGGATTAGAATCCCTTGAATGATTTTCTCCTCCCGCCACACACACACACGCTCACTCTGAAGTAGGAAGGCTTCTCAGATCTTCTCATGAGGAGTCTTACTGAAGCATATGTTGCTATCAAAATTAATTTCTCTTTTAAATTATTTCAGTTCATCTATCCTTTTTTCATAATTCACTGTCCAACACTGGTAATGGTAGAGCTACCCTTGTACTCAGTAAAAGAGTTAGTAATAAATTAGCTTTATAGAAGCAACCTCAGTGTTTTGGGGGGGTGGGGTTTTTTTTGGTCTTTTAAACTAGTTAATCAAAAAGTCAGTGTACCAGGAGACAATCCAAGTTTTTGGTCTGTGGCCATGCTGTGTTGTTCTTGTATCCTTAGTCATATTCACAGACTGTACCTAGAGTGCTGCTTTTAAACCCTTTCTCCATTTCTGTTGTGGCTAACTGTTCAGGTTTCTGGCAATTTTGAGGTAGATGCAGTATTCTGTGACACACAGTTGCATGGCTTATTATGGGAGGTGTAAGAAGACAAATGTAATGAATGCTGGTAATTTAAATTGCTCTTGTTTATTTTATCACAATGTGTATGTAGTGGCACTTACTGAAAGCAAAAAAGAACATGTCAGTTCAAAGTCATTACTGAAGAAACTCCTAAAATAGTCAACCACTGATCTTGATCTTGTCTTCATAAAAATATATAGCAGTATATGATGTAGTATTTACAGCTGTCTAATCTTGCAGTTTCTTTCTAGGCCACGTGGCAACAGTGCTCTACTGCACATGATTCTTTTCTCTGAGAGTGCTTTAAGAGGAAAATAAACTATTATAAATACTTCAGAGTTTGCTACTTCTTTTCCATGACAGGTGGTTTTTTGTCAGATACTAACTTTTTTCTAAGGTGCGTAGTCTGAGATTTGTCATCTGGCATCAAAAATGAAAGGGAATGTACTGAAGATGACTGGCCGCAGCTCATATCTCTGTAAGACATCATGGTTAACTCTGCCTAATGAAAAAAAACCTTAATTATTAAGGGATTTTTATGGTTTATTTATGTGAGGCTCTTTGTACTTTGTAGCAGCTTGATTTAAACACCTTTAGTAAGAAACCTGTTCAGTGCTTTCTGGAAATCCATATGGACTGTATATCAGCCAGAACTCCATCTGCATAGCACTGAGCCCTTCAAATATCTCTGAAAGTGTTACAAAATTGGTATTACAAAAACCACGTTGATTCTTATTCAAGGTGACTGGATGATGATACGTGATTCAGATTTGTTTACTGCTTGTTTTACTGTTGTTAGCATATTTTCTATCAATTAGTGGAAATTTTTTTTTTTTTGCAATGTCACATTTGTCACTTTTCATTCCTCATGTACTAAGGCAATTTTTGGTGAGAGATTACACAGTAGTTAATTGTTTCATATTCAGTTTCCTTTAGAACTCTTGGACAATGTGCTTTACTCTTTGCAGTTTGTTAGTATTCACTTCTTTCATTGGCTTTATAACCTCTTCTGCCAGCATCTCAGTTTAAGGTAAATCCTGCAGAGTCTCCTCCTTGCCACTAACCTAGTCAACACAGGTACCTCAAAGTGTCCCCTCAGTGAATGCTCATATCAAAATTAATTTAGATTTTCTACTGTTGCCTTAATTGCTCTGAGTATATCTTTTTATCTTTCCCTATACACTTTTAAGTCAGGCTTCCTGTTCCTGTTCCTGACGCCTTTTTTTCCTTTTGCAAGTCGTTATTAAGATTTTAGTGTGTCTTTATATTTAATCTGACAAGAGAATATGTTCTTTTATTTCTTCATTTGGACATGACTTTAGTGCTTTGGATGATGTCATCTTTCTTAACAATACTGCTCTTTACCAAGCTGCTTAACCATCACAAGATTTCCTGGTCCTCTCAAAGTCTTTTTTTTGGATGGATGGATAGTTCTGAATTTCCAGTAGGGTATCTTTAAGTAGTGTCTGTGGTACTTGAAAAGATTTCACCTTTTCAGTTAACACTTATAGTTTATGCATTGGTGCTATAATATTCTGCTATTTTGTGTCATTTGTGTTTCCCAGTTTCTGATAAGCTATTATACCAAATCTTGCTAAAACCCCAACTTTCTAGTTCTTGTATCTTTTTGCCTTTTTTTTTAAGTGGTAATATTTGTTTAGAAGCATATATATGTTTGGCTTGGCCTTGCATACATATATATATATATATATATATAGGCCTAATGTTTATGTGCCCTGTTTAAACAATGTTTTTCAGATTACATTTCAGCATTTCTTTCTTGAATTTTGTCCACTGCTCCTATCCAAAGATTTTACTTGATGGTACAAAATCTGCATTGCTTCACCTAACGGATATATCAGTTTAAACCATCTGATTCATTAAGCCATAATTATCAGTATGAATATATATTGTCTGTCTTACTTATGTTACCATGTATGTTTATTTTTGTATACTAATAATGCCTTTTTTGAAAAAGTGTGTGACCACATAAAATTAGCATACACTGTATGTTAATATTGCATTAAACTTAGCACTACTGTTTGCTGTTTATTATTTAAGTATTTAACTTTATTTTTTATAACGCAGTGTGGAGTTAAAATGTTTACCTGCAAGTTTTATCTGGTAGAGTATAATAACCTGTTTTGTGTGCATGTTTTTCTAGGAATAATGTCTTCTGTAGCAATTGCACAAGAAAACATGCATTTCATAATTTGTATAACTGGCTACTAAATGTTTTGTTCTCAGAAAAAGATCTGTTAGGTAAGGATGATGAATCAAATTCATTCAGCTTTCAAGCTAAGCTTTCATTTGTCTTGAGTCTAGTCATCTTCCAAAGTTGCACTAGCAAATTTATCCAGAGCAGAATATTTTGATAAGCTATTCATGTAAGTCTGTTTTATACAGAAAATGTAGCAGTGCTTCACATAATAGTGTTTGTCCTGTTGTGTGTAGAATTCTACACTCTAATAAATTGTTGTTTCAGATCTACTTGAATTATTGACCCTGTGGGCTAAACTTTTTGACGTTATAAACTAAAACCCATTGCAGATAAACCACATCTGCTTTTTGCATTGGCATATTAAAGCTTCTAGTTGTTAAGCATTAATGCATGCAAAGTTGTTGGGGTTTGGTGTGTTGTAGCCCTACATCCCACCCCAAACCTCTGGATAATAACTCCAAGAAAGGAGGACTTGTTAGTGTCACAGCTAAACCATTTAATCCTGAAATCTTTTATTAGGTTTTTAGCTCTTTCAAGCAAGTCTAAGGAGCAATGTTCCTAAATGGGACTATAGAACTTTTACTTGGAATTCATGTTTTGTTCAGTGGAATGGAGTAAAATACAGTTGTAGTTATTTTGAACAGTCTCTGATGTTGGTATTAGGTGACTTACTGGCTGTTTACTGGTTTGGGGTTGGTTTTTTTTTTTATTTTTATTTTTTCTGTAGAATTTCAGTATTGTGTACATGTTCAGTATTTTGCAGACAGAATTAAACTTACCCAACTTATTCTTTTGGGCATGAGTGGGAAACAAGAATACACAAGAATTTGAAGTAAATGATTTGGATAAAATTGCAAATTTTTCTACTCAGAATCAAAACCAAATGCTCTTTACATTTTCCTTTATTTTTGCAAAGAACCAGCAACAGGAACATTGGAGTGTGTTTTGTACCTCATAAAATAAGACTTTCTGGGAAACGCATGGATCAAAGCATGACACTAGCCCTTGCAGAGAAATTAACTTGTCTCTTATAAAGTGTGTATCTCTGAAATTACTTTATATCCAAAAATGACGCCCACATTTTACAATGCATTCTTTCAGTTTCTTTTCTCTAGAACATTTTACTATGAGACTGGCATTCTTTAATTTATCTACATCATGTTTTTATGATTTACTGCCAATGTTGTAATGCAGTCATCAGCTTTTATCATCTGGGAGGCAGTAGACTATGATGTGTCTGTTGAAATATCCAACACTTCAAATATTCCTAGTAAATTTCTAACAAGATGCTATTCTTCTGTGCCTTGCCTCTCAAATCTGGCACATTATTTTTTGTTATTTGGCTAGTCGTTTTGGCTTACCTTTGTGAATATGGAGAAAATTTTCAGTTGTACATTTAAATCACGCTACGCAGTAAATCTATAATAGCAGGTAGGGAAAGACACTTCAAACATGACAGAGAAATACTTCTAAATGACTGTCTTGTTTTGGATCATAGTCTTAATAATGTTTTGTTCTGAGGTACCTTCCTCTGAGTGTAGGCATAGGGGTATAGTATCCTAGTACTGTATAAAGTCATTACAGAAGGGGTCACTGCTCTGAAGATTTTAGATTATAAGTAACTTGTCAAGTAGGTTGTTTCAAAAATATTCATGTAGAAAAAAGATAAGCACTTTATTTTATGATAAGTGATGTGTATAGAACTCTCTGTAAGTTGCTTAAATTCATTTCTGTGGTAGTTCTTACGCTCTCCAATTCATATTCCTGGTTTCTGACTGAGGTAAATGCGACTGTGCCAGTCATATTATTGATTGGCCAGCAATAACAGATATTGCCCTTTTTTTGAAAAAAAAAAAAAAATTGGGCAGCAATTGTGTAAAAATTCCTCTATAGCATATGTGCTGCTGTTAGGAGAAAAGGACAGTTCTTTTACTAGATCTGTCTGGTAATTAGTGTTTTTATAATAATAAAATGTAAATCTCCCTTCTGAAGTATTAGCATGCTTTGCAAACAAGGGTCACCTTATCTTCCCTTGAAAAAGTGAGAGCATCCTGACTTTCAGATAGGTAGTTTTGATAAAATCAACTCTAGGGAGTCAAGCAGACCTTTGAGGAGTAGTACATTTGTAATCTGAACAGTGCCTCTTCACTGGCACAAACACATTAAACTACAAAAATACTTCTGTAGTATTGGATGTATAGGATGGAGACACAGCTGTAAAATGAAGAGACTACATATTTATGTTACATAAAGACCAGAATAGGTTTTGATAACTGATTGCGTGAGATGTATTGTATTGCTTTGGATTTGTACCCATCTGTGCCAAGTTGAAGAATGTGAAATAAGTTTTTAAAATCGGGTATGTAATTTTGCTAACCCAAACCACATGATTACTCTTCCGAACCCTGTCTTTTTCTCTTGCATCTCCTTAATTTCTGTCTTCCACAGTCATTAATTCTGTTTGGATTCTTAAAAAAATTCTCTAATCATATTTTACTTCTTGACCTTAACTTGAACAATTGAGTTGTACTAAACAAAATATTTTCTCAAATTTTTTTTAACACGTAATTAAAAAAGGGAGAGGGGGCTAGGATTATCATAGTATCATAGAATGGTTTGGGTTGGAAGGGATCTTAAAAGGCCACCTAGTCCAACCCCCCTGCAATGAGCGGGGGCATCTTCAACTAGATCAGATTGCTCAGAGCCCTGTCCAGCCTGGCCTTGAACACTTCCAGGGATGGGGCATCCACAACTTCTCTGGGCAACCTGTTCCAGTGTTTCACCACCCTCATCGTAAAGAATTTCTTCCTTATATCTAGTCTGAATCTACCCTCTTTTAGTTCAAAACCATTACCCCTTGTCCTATCACTACAGGCCCTACTAAAAAGTCTGTTCCCATCTTTCTTATAAGCCCCCTTTAAGTATTGAAAGGCTGCAATAAGGTCTCCCCGGAGCCGTCTCTTCTCCAGGCTAAACAACCCTAACTCTCTCAGCCTTTCCTCATAGGAGAGGTGTTCCATCCCTCTGATCATTTTTGTGGCCCTCCTCTGGGCCCACTCCAACAGGTCCGTGTAATTGCTCTTATGAATTAGAGATTCACCTAATTCTGCCTTGCACTGGTATTTTCACACTGCATAATGTTTTACAGAAATGAGATGTCATATTTCAAGCTTACATGTGTCTTTTATGGATTTGGTGAGACTTAGTAATCATACATAGTGCTTCATGGGGAACTGGAAGCTTGGATCCACGTAGCTTTTAATTAATTTAAAATCATGAATACAAATGACAGGGAAATACGAGATTTGTTTTTAAAAAAGTGAAGTAACTTAAGTCTCACTTTCTACGCAGTTGATGTGCATAATTAACCTTAAATATTGTTTGGTTTTTGACACTTACTGCGTACCTCTTCCAGTGAGTTACCAACTTCCAACTATCTATCTGTTGGGAGAAGAATACAGCAGATAAAAGATATATAGCATTTTTGGAATTTGTTAGGGATAGGTTTTTCACAGATACCTGAAAGAGAGAAAGCAAAAAACCATGGGATATATTACATTTGAACCTAGTAAGTAGGGAAGAACTGATTGAAAATGTGAAACGGAAAGCAGTGTAGATGATCTTGATCGTGAAATAATGGAGGCCACAATTCTTAAGAAAGGAAAGTGAAAAGCAAAACAAAGAAAATGAACTTAAATATAACAGACTTCAGCAAATTCAGACAGCGTGCAGAGAAAATGCTTTAGACAATTAGTCTAAGTGAAGAGTTTACAAGTTTGTTAAAGGGTCTCTGAGGACATTGCAAGGGATTTTGCTATTGTAGAAGGTGGCTAAGGAAAATGGTAAGAAGCTGACCTGGCTAAATCATAACCTTTCCAGTAGCTTTGAAAGCATAAAGAAATCTCAGACAAAGTAGGTGCTAGCTCAAAGTATTAGGCATGGCTGGTTGTTTGTGGGTTTTGTTTGTTTAAACAAAACAACAACAACCAAAAAAACCCTAAGAAAACCAACAGTGTGAACAAAATGTACAACATTAAATAAAGCTACTGAGAGTAGTAAGACTGTAGTAAGTCCATGATCAAGGGAAAATACTGGTCTGCTACTTTGTGAGGAAGGAGAGCTGTCAACAGATTAAACTCAGAAAGCATTTAATATTTTTCTTCCATTTTGCTTCAGTTTTCATTGCACAGGTTGGCTATGATCAGATGATTATTACAGCCAGGAGCTTTGGCAAAGGTTGAGAACTCAAGACACAGTACAGAAAGGATTGGATAAAATACAGGTGGATTTTTTTTCCGGTGTCTGGGCAGTTGTGGTGGTGGTGGTGGGTTTTGTTTGTTTTGTGGAGTGTTGGTTGTGGGTATGGGTGGGGGAGTGTTTTTGTGGGTTTTTCCTGGTTCATTGCAGACACCTAGCTGAAGCATCATTTACAGCATTAATTGTGGGGAGGGATTTTGTTTGAGATGTGCTTCGTGAGTGGAGAATATTCTGGAGGATGAGGAAAAGCTTTAAATGTTCCTTGCCCAAAAAGAAAGGTGGGGAAAGGGGAGGAGGATACTCTGGAAATGAAAGGTTAAATGGCTTAACCTCAGTTGTTGAAAATTTGCTTGAACATATCAAACTGCTGCAAATGAGAAAATAAGGAGAGAAATTAGTATTATAATGGATTTGTGCAGAAGAGATGTGAAACTTCTTTTTCTAATAAGTTATGTAGATAAGGGAGAAGCAGCAGATGTCAAATCTTATCTTAGAATCACGGACTTTGGAAGGGACCTCTGGAGATCAACATGAAAAATAAGTGGATAAGCAGCACTACCTCAGGTGAGGATCTAGGGATTCTACAGGGTTGCAAATTGGTCATGAGCCCATGTTCTACTTTGCAAAAAAGGAAAATGCTATATGAGGATAGATCAACAAAAGTCCTATGCACATGAAATAACTTTTCTGTTCTGCTGTGTGATGGTGAAGCCTGAGTTCCAATTTGGGTGCTTAAAAGCACAAGGAGGATGTGAACCAATTAACGAGTTTTCAGAAGAGTGTAACAGGAAGGGGAAAGGTCTTAACGCTTGAAAGATATTTCACTTACAGAAACATAGGGAAATACTGTACTAAGTTGCAACCTATTTTGAGGTCAAAGTCAAAATGTAATTATTAAAGAGGCCATCCTGTAGTGTATTGCTCCAAAGGAATTGTAATAGACCTGATTTTCTCCTGATTTTTTTTTTTTTTTTTAACACAGAACATTAGAATCATGATATTTTTGGCTGAGGTTCTGCATGCCACAGCGCAAGCTTTGGTGAGTTCATCTCTGGCAATATGGTGAAATAAGTGCTTTGTAGCAAAGTGTGTTAGAGACTGTGCTTTAGACTGAAACACTTGCTCAAGTTTCCTTCATTATGGAGAAATAAGTTTGGGTTTTTTTCTTTTAAATGTGGCAGTTGCATTATTTGATAATTCTAAAAGAGTTTGATGATGTCATTTGGAATATGTTGCAAATAGCCTTGAAATATGAGTGCAGTTCATGTGCCTTACTCTGTTCCAAGTCTTAGTTTCAGATATCTGTGGGTCCCCTATCTTTTTTCTGAAGCAAGTACATGTTGCCCACACACTGAATAACAGACTTCTCTTGTATGGCACAGATAATACTTGAACTATTTTTTAAAAAATATGTGGGACCATTGGTGAAACTGGATTCTGTTACTTCTTTATCAGGTAGATCAATTGATCTCTAATGTGATTTCAGATGCCTCTAATCTTGCTATGGCAGAACTCCTAAGACTCTTAATGAGGGTTGTGTAATATCCCCTACTATTCCACCACTTGCTTCCCTTTGCCCCGTCTTAGAGCGTGAGCGCCCTGTGTGAGGTACAGAGCAGATACGTATTCCTTTTTGAGTTATACAAGCACAAAAATTATCACATGCTAGATCAACAAACTTGTAATAACTTCATAAATGTTTACACAAAAAGTGTCAAACCCCTTCAGATGTCATGAATTAATAGCATTTCAGTCTTGGGCACAGGTAAATAAAATTTAGATGATTGACTGTTGATTAGTAAGATTTTTCTGCAGCTCCTTTATCTCATACATCTCTCATAAATGGTGGGTTTGCCTTGGCAAAGTAACACGAGAAAAATCTGTGGGGCTAATGTGTCTGAATCGGTTAGACATTCAGAATTCATTTTTTTGGCTTGCTTTCTGTGCTTGTACTACAACATGTATATTAAAAATACACAAGATGGATACACAGACAACGTCAGATTTAAGAAATCTGAATTAGTTCAAAATAATTCATTTGCATTTATTTTGCTAAATAAATTCTGTCTGCATTTTTGATATTACAATTAAAATGCTGCCCACTGCGTAGTAGCATCAACTAATGTAGACATATCAATAATATTACTTACCAGATGGTTTATCAGTTGAAGTCGGAATACTAGTAACTGCAGGCATGGTTGGTAAGGTAGGTGGCAGAACCTTTAAGTTCTGATCACTCTGAATCTCGTTAGTAGATATCTGGTTAATAATGCGATTGTAAGTAGGAGGCTGGTACAGTTTATTTGGTGGCTGTGGAGTTTGTGGCAGTGGCTTTATGGATGGCATTCTTTGACAGTGTTCTTCCAGCTGAGCAATTATTATTGACTGATTATTGGCAATTGACATCAAATGTTGGTACTTGTGCTCTAAGTCTTTGTATTTGTTTGCAAGCTGCAACATATCTGCAGTTTGGTTCAAAATCTTATTCTCAAGTTGAGAAAGTTCTAAGGCGTTGTCACGTTTTCGGATAATTTCATGTAGTAACTGCATATAGAGTTGTGTGACACGAGAATTCATATTTCTGCTCTCTTTTCTTAAGAGTTTAACCTCATTAACAATCCCACCATCCACCTCTACCAGTTGCTGGAGAGTTTCTATTTGTCTCTTTTGTTTAAGAAGTTCATTGTTAAGTAACTGTAATTCTTGTTTATTTACTCTGTTTTCAAGTAGAACTTCAGGCTCCTTAGAATTAACACAAATGGCACCTGTCACTCTCTGTTGAGGTACAATAAAGGTGTAAGTGCATTTGTCCTGTGTGTCACTGGAACGCTTATATCTGTTCATATAAATGAATTCTTGTTCTGTTTCCTCATCATTGCCTTCAAATTCCTGTGTTTTGCTTGCAGTAGCTCCCACAACAGCTATTAGCATTAAACAGATGAATCTTGTTGTCATCATGATCCTCTAGTTCCGGTCAAATATTCTTCTGCAAAGAACTTTTAAAAATCTGTTTTAAAATAAATTTAACAGTAAGTAACAAATAGGAAATCAATGCAAACTTACAACTAATAATCTGTTCTAAAACTTACAAAATATTACATAGTAACTAGTATGTCTGTGTACAAATGAGATACTTTTCTTGTCCAGCATGAACTTTGGTTGGCTAAAGGGGACATAATGGGGAATAGTTGTATCATTCTATGGCCAGAACTGTAGTTACTAGTTGCTAGTTTATCTAAAGCCTGCCAAGAACCACAAGAAGCTAAGTAATAAATACCAGGATTTGAAAAGTCCTTTCTTTGAGGCAAGTACCACAAAAGTTTCCAAGATTGGTGTTTTCATTTAAATATGAATTACATTTTCATTTCTTACAGTTACAAATATAACCTTTAAATGTAAACAGAATGTAAGTTAATATGTGCTGTTAAAAGTTCTAAAAGTATCAAGTAGCTCGTTTGCAGTATTTTGTAACTGCATGTATATTGCAGGAGATACAGCTTAGATGAAATTAACAATTTCACTTTAGTCAGGAGTATTGAGCCTCATAGTTCAAAAAAAAAAGAAAGAGGGAAAAACTTTCTCTACATTAGTCCTTGATAATTATAAAGTAATAACTCTACTGCCCAAATATCATAGGCAGTAACATCTGTTGGTTTTCCAGACTGGTAGAATTTACAATTGAAATATTAAGTGTGACTCTCACTGGAGACATTGTCGTTACACTCAGCCTGGTCATTTCACTTCATACTCTCTTCTCGGAAGGGGAAAAACACATGCATATGTGCATGGTGGACAAAGATGACCCCCAGCCATTAAAATTAGCTACTAGTGTTTATTGACATACTGCAACAGTACCCTTTTGGTGAAATTACACTTAGTTCTTGGAGCAGATTCATATTCAAGGTGGAAATTTGAGGCCATCACAATCTCTTAAAAAATAAGTCAATACCAGAACTTTATAGGCAACAGTTGTCTTGGAAACATGAGCTTAGCATTGTCAAGACAGCCAGGAATGCCCTTGTCACAAATAACTCGCTTATTAGCTGCTTGAACAGCACTTTGATATTGTGTACTTCTAACACCTTTTTGTTGTTGAATTTTAATAGGCATGTGTACATATAACCTAGTTTTCTTAAAGTAAATAAATTGGAAGGAAAAAATGCAGTATGGAGCTTTTTCAGTGTATAAAGCCTGCTTGATTCTTTTTAAAACCAAGGTGGTGTTACCATCATATTTTCCTTTGCTTGTAAAACATTTCACAGGGTTTTTTTACACATTCAGTGTTTAAATAACTGTCACCTTACTGCTTGGTCATCTTTAGAACAATGAAATTTTTAAAATTACATGAAATGATGATAGTAACAGCTGTGAGAAACTGGAATGAGTCCAGCTGAGCGCAACCAGCATGGATAGCTAGAGGCTGGCAGACATGATGTATGAGGAGCAGCAGAAAGAGCTAGGTTTGTTTAGCCTCCAGAAGAGAAGGTGAAGGAGGCATCTTATGGCTGTCTTTAACTACTTAATTGGTGATTTGTAGAAGAGATGGATTCTTTTTGCAAATGCACAGTGAAAGTATAATGGCCAATGGATACAAATTGCCTCAGGAAAAAATAATTTTGGATATTAGAAAAGAATAATTTCACAATGAGGGTGACCAAGGACTGAAGCAGTCACCCAAAGAGGTC